>NC_091127.1:31395390-31602890 GCF_040183065.1 Periplaneta americana | reverse complement strand
ACAGTTCAATAAGTTAACTATAAACATAAAATTCATTCGCAACATAACAAAAGAATTTGTTACGAAACTCGTAAAATGTGTAATGCGAAAGTACTTATCTATGTAGTTCGTGATACCGATTTTCTTTACCTTTTCTTGTAGACTGACACGAGAATGTGCAATTTGTGTCAAATACACGAAAAAAAAAAAGAGACATAACGTTAAAATATAATGTCATAATGCACAAAGATACACGTTTTTCATATCTGTAAACGAAAAGAATTACCATATTATGTCATTATATTTAGCTGGTCTCTTGTAATTTGTGTATTTTGTGTTCTAAGAAAATATAGACGGAAAAGCGAACTCTTGGAAACGATGAACAATTGAGTGTATTGTTTTTTTTTCTTCCGTGCGTCAATAGCCTTCTCATTAATGACCCCCGGCCAGTGCCTGTTAATGGCCATGTTAGTTTACACAGGCGGCAACAATGGGCGGCTTTGAACGCTGTTTGTAGTCTTGTGCTCTTCATGCTTGAGAAAGCGTCTCGTAATGTTCAACACTGTTAATTGAACTCGGCAAGTGTGTTAGTAATGCCTCTGAACTAAGGAACTGGACACTAATTTGTTTGGGCATCAAGAAGCAGTGACATGCAGTTCCTGTCAACATGCCTGCAAGTCTATGGACGTAACTATGACTAAATTACGAAAATTTGGAGTTATATTTGCTACGTCGAGTTTAAGATAATGTAAAGTCTAAAGTTCATACATAAATTCTTTAAAATTTTGGCCAATATTTTGAAAATAGATGACCAGAAATTCAAAATAATGAATTAGAAACGAAATAATTGCTGATCCTATGAAGGGCGTCTCGGCAGAATAGTTACTTATAGGTTCATTGCCGCCCTCACATAAGCCCGCCATCGGTCCCTATCCAGAGCAAGATTAATCCAGTCTCTATCATCATATCCCACCTCCCTCAAATCCATTTTAATATTATCCTCCCATCCACGTCTCGGCCTTCCCAAAAGGTCTATTTCCCTCCGGTCTCCCAACTAACACTCTATATGCATTTCTGGATTCGCCCATACGTGCTACATGCCCTGTTCATCTCAAACGTCTAGATTTAATGTTTCTAATTATGTCCGGTGAAGAATACAATGCGTGCAGTTCTGCGTTGTGTAACTTTCTCCATTCTCCTGTGACTTTCATACTCCATTGCCAAATCTATCGTGCTATAAAAAAGGAGTGAGTTATATGGTAGTAAAAATTTTTAATAGCCTCCCTATGGATATAAAAAAGTAAACTCAAAACATAAGATTATTTAGGGCCAAATTAAAGAAGTATCTAATTTCTCACGCCTTCTATTCTGTAGGTGAATTCATGACATTCAACAACGCTTCATGAAATTGATACTAAAACTTTGTGTTGTACTAATAGACTATATATTTCATCTAGTCTGTGACTATAAATTAAGACTTTATTCCATATTCTAGATGTAAAGCAATGTACGAATACCATGAAATGTTAATAAATACAATACAATACAATACAATACAATAAACTGCTTTTTGCATTCTGAAAATTGAATTTAATACTTAAAGAGGTGGACATAACTTGAGTCAAGGTATGACGTCATGTGGCAAACTGCAGTTCCTACGCCATACACTTTTATGACGTCACTAATTACTTTTTACTAATACTATACAATTGCTGTACATTATTTTGTGGAACAGAAAGTTACAAACCCATTCTATACATGAACTTTTTACTTACAAATGGCTTTTAAGGAACCCGAGGTTCATTGCCGCCCTCACATAAGCCAGCCATCGGTCCCTATCCAGAGAAAGATTAATCCAGTCTCTATCACCATATTCCACCTCCCTCAAATCCATTTTAATATTATGCTCACATCCACGTCTCGGCCTTCCCAAAGGTCTTTTTCCCTCCGGTCTCCCAACTAAGACTCTGTATGCATTTCTGGATTCGCCCATACGTGCTACATGCCCTGCCCATTTCAAACGTCTGGATTTAATGTTCCTAATTATGTCATGTGAAGAATACAATGCGTGCAGTTCTGCGTTGTGTAACTTTCTCCATTCTCCTGTAACTTCATCCCTCTTAGCCCCAAATACATTCCTAAGCACCTTATTCTCAAACACCCTTAACCTATGTTCCTCTCTCAAAGTGAGAGTCCAAGTTTCACAACCATAAAAACAACCGGTAATATAACTGTTTTATAAATTCTAACTTTCAGATTTTTTGACAGCAGACTGGATGACAAAAGCTTCTCAACCGAATAATAACAGGCGTTTCCAATATTTATTCTGCGTTTAATTTCCTCCCGAGTGTCATTTATATTTGTTACTGTTGCTCCAAGATATTTGAATTTTTCCACCTCTTCGAAGGATAAATCTCCAGTTTTTATATTTCCATTTCGTACAATATTCTCGTCACGAGACATAATCATATACTTTGTCTTTTCGGGATTTACTTCCAGACCTATCGCTTTACTTGCTTCAAGTAAAATTTCCGTGTTTTCCCTAATCGTTTGCGTTTTTTCTCCTAACATATCCACGTTATCTGCTTAGACAAGAAGCTGAAGTAACCCGTTCAATTCCAAACCCTGCCTGTTATCCTGAACCATGAACTTTTACTAATAACAAATAATGTATTAGGCCATACTTTTGTTGAATAGAGCCCAGGTGACTAACAAAATCTCAGGCGAAGATGGCAAATTCTAAATGTACAACAAAGTTGCTGGGTTCCTACCTTTAGTTGATGGAGAGGCTGTCTTAGGATGCCTGGGTCCCGCCTTCCTCCAAGTCGGTCCGCCTCTGCCTCCACACATTCCATCGATGACTCGGCTTCCGACAGCCATGCCAGGAACTTGTCTAGCGAGCGGTCGAAGTTGTGCAGGGAGTTCATCGCCGAGTGCAGAAGTTTCCCACGGTTGATGATACTGTTAAACAAGAGAGAAGCAGTATTAACTAGATTGTTTTGTTTAGGCAACTGTCCGAAGACAGGATGGAACCTCATAAGTGACACCAATAAGGCGTCACTCATCAGGCAACTAAACCAGGAGATAATGAGGTAGGGTGGCCAGTTCCTTTCCTCCTCCATTGCAAACATCACTGACTTGTAACATATTACGCTAATCAGACATAAGATTAAATGAATTAAATTAAATTAAATTAATGTTTACTTTGATATTTTCACTCAACTACGTAAATACGTTTTAAATTTCAGTCACTTGAATATAAAATACAGATTAGATTTGAAATACCACATATTTAGAATGGATAACATATGGATACCAAAAGAAGCACCTGATCTAAAAATGTTTAATCTGACAGAGATGGAAGGGAAGCACAATAAGATATTAAAGATTCTGACATCAATGTTCTCTAAAGGTTAATGGTGGTCTAATGTACAAGAGCAAAGGAGAGGAGAAATAAGAAGAGGAAAAAGATGTGAAAGAAAAAGAGAAGTGAAAGGTATTATTATTATTATTATTATTATTATTATTATTACTATTATTATTATTATTATTATTATTATTATTATTATTATTATTATTATTATTATTATTATTATTATTTTCTTGTATGTACGTTTTAATTGTTTCCATTCTTAATTTTTAAAATAAAAGCAGTTTAAATGAAGGTGAGTAAAGATTTCTAGAGAAAAACATTTTGATGTAAATTTTATTAAGATAGTTCTCTTTACTCTGCAATTATTTCATCCGAAAAGTCATTATATGACCATCTAGGTACTTAAGGTGAATACAGATTTTAAGAAGAAGAAGAAGATGAAGAAGAAGAAGATGAAGAAGAAGAAGGAGGTGGAGGAGGAGGAGGAGGAGGAGGAGGAGAGTGAAGAGAATAATGAATAAGTGAAGAATAAGCAAAAGAAAATGGAGAATAAGAAAAAGCAGAAGCATAAGAAAGAAGTTAAGGCGAAGAAAAATAACAAGCAGAAGGAAAAAGTGGATAATGATAATGATGATAAAGATAATAATGTAAAGAAGACGAAGTAAGAAATACATTTTGATGTACTGTAAATTGTATTAAGACAGTTCTCTTTACTCTGCAATTATTTCATCCCAAAATGTCATTATATGACCACCTACTTAAAGTGAATACAGATTTGAAGAAGAAGAAGAAAAAGAAGAAGGAAAAAAGAAGAAGGATGAGGAGGAGGAGAGTGAAGAGGATAATGAATAAGTGAAGAATAAGCAAAAGAAAAAGGAGATTAAGAAAAAGCAGAAGCATAAGAAAGAGGTTAAGGCGAAGAAAAATAACAAGCAGAAGGAAAAAGTGGATAATGATAATGATAATGATGATAAAGATAATAATGTAAAGAAGACGAAGTAAGAAATACATTTTGATGTAAATTGTATTAAGATCTTTACTCTGCAATTATTTCATCCCAAAATGTCATTATATGACCACCTATTTAAGGTGAATACATATTTGAAGAAGAAGAAAAAGAAGAAGGAAAAAAGGAGAAGGATGAGGATGAGGAGTAGGAGGAGAGTGAAGAGGATAATGAATAAGTGAAGAATAAGCAAAAGAAAAAGGAGATGAAAAAGCAGAAGCATAAGAAAGAGGTTAAGGTGAAGAAAAATAATAAGCAGAAGGAAAAAGTGGATAATGATAATGATGATAAAGATAATAATGTGAAGAAGACGAACAAGTAAGAAATACATTTTGATGTAAATTATATTAAGATAGTTCTCTTTACTCTGCAATTATTTCATCTCAAAATGTCATTATATGACCACCTACTTAAGGTGAATACAGATTTGAAGAAGAAGAAGAAAAAGAAGAAGGAAAAAAGAAGAAGGATGAGGAGGAGGAGGAGGAGGAGAGTGAAGAGGATAATGAATAAGTGAAGAATAAGCAAAAGAAAAAGGAGATGAAGAAAAAGCAGAAGCATAAGAAAGAGGTTAAGGTGAAGAAAAATAATAAGCGGAAGGAAAAAGTGGATAATGATAATGATGATAAAGATAATAATGTAAAGAAGACTAAGTAAGAAATACATTTTGATGTAAATTGTATTAAGATCTTTACTCTGCAATTATTTCATCTCAAAATGTCATTATATGACCACCTATTTAAGGTGAATACATATTTGAAGAAGAAGAAAAAGAAGAAGGAAAAAAGGAGAAGGATGAGGATGAGGAGTAGGAGGAGAGTGAAGAGGATAATGAATAAGTGAAGAATAAGCAAAAGAAAAAGGAGATTAAGAAAAATCAGAAGCATAAGAGAGAGGTTAAGGTGAAGAAAAATAATAAGCAGAATGAAAAAGCAGATATGATAATGATGATAAAGATAATAATGTAAAGAAGACGAACAAGTAAGGTAACAATTTTTCACTAATCGACCATCTAATAACAAGAATAGCTACATTGTCTATAATTTTTTTTAAGTAAAAGGGACTATGTAACTGGTGTATCACTTTCTTCATCTATAGAGTCAAACTGATGAGAAGTACTATGCAAGAAAACGGCATAGTGATATGAGGCTATAGCACAGTCTACTATATACAGTCGCGAAGCTCAATATGTAGTAAAAATGCAAACATGGATAGTTGCCCACCACTAGGATCGCTACTATCGCCTCATCATCGCAGATCTCTCTCCTAGCAGCCAACAAAATATGTTACACTTTCGTTATATTCTTTTGGAAAAATTAACACCTTCCTTCCATTATTGAAATATTAAATGCATAAAGTTAATTTATTATTTTAATGAAGTATATTAAATTCCACCATACACTCGAAGATACCTGCAAGAAATAGGTTAATATTATTTTTGTTTGTGCAAAACGAACTGAAATTTACTATAATCGCTTCACTCATTCAAGATTATAGCGATAATTAACTATGAAACCAATAAATATTAATTTGCATTTCCCTTTACAACAATAATAATGGAAATATGAATTAATGGATTAACTTACGTGTACCGGTACTTCTAGTGTAGGCTTACGTAGTGGGATGAGGTTAAGCAATAATAATCACACCAGAATTGGAAATAAAACGTGATTAATAAATTTTATTGTAACAGACTTTTTCTACGTCTCTAGTAAAGTAACAAATAAAAATAGCAACAAAATTAACAGCTGTAATTAAAAACATATCCTTTGAAAAAAAGAGTAGGCCTAGGCAATAATAATTCCACCAGAATTGAAAATAAAACGTGATCAATAAATTTCATTAAAACGAACTTAATTTTTCTACGTCTCTAGTAAAATATTATTATTCCAATTATTATATTTTAGCCATTAACATTTTCATTACAACCAATAACGAACATTTCACAAGCATCAATGTAAAATACGCAACGAGCTAGTACTCGATGGAAATACGATTCAGTCCAAAGTCGACCGTGGACAGTCTACTGTTTCTAGTTGCTAACCGCTTGGAGCGCTTTATCACGAGATTTGCAAAAAATCACCTCAAGCTTCGCGACTGTATATAGTAGACTGTGGCTATAGGGTACTTTTGGGATTGCCAGTGGGCAATACCCATAAAGAAGTGTCAAGTTATTTTATTTTTTTTTCTTTTGTTTTCTTTTCTCGATGTGTTATTCCCAACTATAATATATTTATTTATGTACAATAAAGTTTACTTCAATTAATAAAAAAAACAAATACTAAGCACTGGATTTTCAATGGTATGTAAGATTTGTAGAGTTCACTGATAACTACAAAGATGTTGCATTTAATATTTTAACATTGCTCAACATTCAAACTCATTCATACAAATAAGTTATGCTAAAGCTTTGAAATCTGAGATGCGAATTTAGAAAAAAGAAGGAATGACTTTCGAAACAGGTACAGGCCACAAACGTGGAGTTAGTTAAAAGAAATACTTCTTAAAATGCCCACTCTTTGCAAAGTATGGAACAAGCCAAATAAGTTAATAATTTTTAGGTTATGGATATAGGTTAGAAAGCACTTAATTTTCCAAAGTAACTTGTTTAAAGTTTCACTAAATTTTTCTTTGAAGCTATTGCTTATTGAAGGCGTTATTATAGCATAGTTTTTATTTATAGTCCTAGGTTTATTGTATCTATTTATTTTTAGTTAGAATTAAATTTACGTTTATTTTATTTTTTATTGCTGTAATAAATTATATTGCAAATCTTATTAATATTACTGTAATATTATTGTATATTATATATCACTTCCACCAGGTGTATACCCAATTGTAGTATTAATAAATACATACACACGTAGTAGAACGTCAATCATTGACTCATAAAGTCATTCAATATTTCAAAATAAATGTAGTAATGTTGAATGTAGTTTAGTCTACTCAATGGTTCGTTGTTACGTTTCAAGGAGTTGGATTCCTTCTCTTGAAACAATGTTTGCTTTAAGTTCCTGATTTATTATTCCTTACGAGTACTATGACAACGCTTCAGACAGTAATGGAGCTGGACTGTAATAGCAAATGTTTGTGATTTCAAGGAGATACTGATGACGAGTGGCAAACACCTTTCAAAAGAGTGCAAAGCTTTCCTATCGTTAAAATCACATCACTTATCTCTTATATTCAAATCTATAATACAATAGTACCCTAGCACAAGTTGATTTTCACTACAAATTTATTTTCGTTATAGTCAAGAAAGTGACTGGCTTACTAAATACCTTGAGTGTAACTTCCATACAATTTGTTTTAAAACAGCCTACGTAATACTGCAAGAGTTTCATACTAATGACAGATTCTGATAACAACATAAATAAAGAAATTCTATAATGATCATCGTCTGCTACATTTAAAAATAAGGATATGAAGATAGTGTCAAGAATTTATTTTTTCTAACCTATAAATTATGAAAATCATAATTAATTATTATTTATCTGTAATATTCATATTAAGAAATCAAAATTAATCACTGTTGCAAAAAGAAAAGATTAATTTTAATTCTTGTTCTCTTAACAATACAATATTACCTCGCAAATTCACAAAACAGCAATTCTACTCTTCTAAGGTAAGTGAATATAAATGCTTGTTTAAACGTGGCCTACATTATTAGTTACAAAATTTAAACCATTCATATAAGTAGTTAATCATTCAGTTCATAGATAGCTCTGGAGAAGGTAAAAAATGTATCGGCCTTCGTCGTAGCCTCATATGGCGGCTTTGATCGTAGCTTTGGCCACAATTTTTTTACAACTTGTCAGCAGTATTACAATGTGTTCAACAGTGTGAAAAATAAGTAACAATGATGAAATAATCTTAACAGTGTTACAGAATATAGTCCATTGACATATAAATCGCTTCTAAAATTAAAATTAGTGTTTGAATCTATAGATAAAAAAACCAAATACAGCATATTTTGTTATCTGTGTAGGTGAAGAGTAGTGTTGTCCAATAAATTCACCGCTAATGAAATGGGATGATGCTTAAACGTTTCTGATAGGTGAGTCTGTAATTCGTTGTTTCTTGTTTGACTGTTGGGATGCAAAAGTCATGGTAGATGATTGTTCGTAGTGTCTTTGATTGAAATTGCTCCAGTATCTCGATGTTAAAGTTGCTTGCAGTACCCCAAACCTGAATTACATATTTCCAAACTTTAGAATGGCTTTGTAGATGTATGTTTGACAATTCTGTTGTAGTTAAAGCTACCACTAAGGCCGCCATGTGATGCTACGACGAAGATATCTACAAAAATAATATACTATCACAATATAAAAAATGGTTCTTCGCTCTCGTGAAATTATCCAGAGAAAATAAAAACCTCGCGTGATAAATAGACCTATGTATTTCGGAGTAAAATAATTCATTAAATTATGATAATAATGTATCTTCTTATCTTACAATGTACCATATTTAATTAAATCATTAGCATTCGCAAATACTTAAAATATTTACTTACAAATTGACCTACAGCTAGAGTTATCTAGTGTTAATTACTCTTAATTACAACGCAATAATGGAAATATTCATTTTCTATTATTTTAAACGTAATTAATTTTATAACATTCACAATTATGGAAGTCGCACAGTTCGAATTCAGACGGATCCAACTGGAATTTGTGGTGGACACAGTCAGCGATAGGTTTTATCGGAATACTTCCGTTTTCCCTACTGGCATTCCACTATTCCTTCATTTATTATCAACATAATAAAATTATGGTGCTATGTGATTCACATCCCAAACAAGGTGCACCAAAAACAAGGTCTTGAGTTTTAAGATGTTTTTATTAAAAGTACCAGGTCTCTTGGCCCTTGCCTTTTACAAAAATATGATTTTATAAATTGAAGTGTAAATAGGTTTTGTTAAAGGAAGTTGATTACTAAGACCGTCAAAGACGGAAGTATTTTTTAAAAACAAGGTCTACGTGTTACTAAAAGTTAGCTTCGGTCCGTGGCTCACAGATGGAGACTCTTGTGTGAATGACGGAAGTAAAGTGCCCGCCATTAGGCCAAAAAATGGAAGTAACATTCCGTAAAATGAAATTTATTGGGTCTACTTGATCCTGAGAAAACTGATCTTGATAGAGTATTTCTGAGTTTATTGGCAATAAGGTTATGGTTTTCTCCATCGATTTATAGACACAATTGCGAATCATCTGCACAAAAACTAACAATATTACAGTAACAGACCGCCCTGATTGGTTGAAATGGTACATGAGCCAAACAGACAACATAATCATCGAGAGGGATGTGAGATAGAGACAGACAGACAGACAGAGAAGAAAGGGAGAAAAAGAACAGTAGAAGATGAGGTTCGCTAAGGAATACAGCTATCATCCAATCTTTTATAGAAATATAATACGAGTGAATAAATTTCATGAATTTGTATAACGACTATTTTTAATTATTTCTGTTATTAATATTAATATTATTATTAATATTATTTGTGGTGTGCCTCAGGGCTCAACTTTAGGACCTCTTCTATTTTTAATCTTCATTGACGACATTTGCAAAAGAATAAGTTCTGACTATCTATTATTCGCTGATGATCTTAAAATTTTTCGAAAAATCAATAGTGTTGCCGACTGTCAATTTCTTCAGGATGACATTAATTCAATTACCAATTGGTCAGTTGATAACGGGATGATGATTAATGAATCCAAAACTTACGTAATATCATTTTCAAGGAAAACCTCTACACTAAAATATAACTATCATCTAAAAATGTATTAATTAACAGAAAAGATTGTATTAGAGACCTCGGTGTATTAATTGACAATAAATTATATTTTCACAACCATATTGATTATATTTATAACCATGCAATAAGAATGTTGGGAATAATTCGGTCAACTACTTATTCTTTTTCAATACCTGACTTTCTTTTAATACTTACTATTCATTAGTGAGATCGAAACTCGAATATGCATCTGTAGTCTGGAACTCTATTACTAGTTCTGATTCGGCAAAACTGGAAAATATTCAAAGGAAATTTACTTCATTATGTTCTTACCGATTCCTGCCTAATAACTCTGAGTATAACTATGATAAAAAATGCGAGCACTTTTAATGTCGAAGCCTGTATGCCAGACGTCATGATCTCGATTACTTACTCTTATGTAAGGTCCTTAAAGGTGACATTAATTGTCAATCTTTCTTAAACAGTGTCAGCCTTCGTATTCCTATGAAGGACATGAGACATCACAAACTCTTCTATATTAGAAATTCTAAACCTTCCTCGCCGGTCTCCAGATGTATTAAACATGCTAACTTACATGTAGGCGATTTCGATCCATTCAATGTATAGAAGTATTAGAATATGGCAATGTCTTTGCTAATATTATTTGCATAATCTTTATACACAAATTGGTAGTACGAATTAACTCCTTCCCTAATAATTTATAGTTTTAATTCTTGTAAATTAATCATTGTAATCTATGTTCTTTATTTTGTTCTTAACTCAAGTATTTAATTTGTACCATAGTTGTTCATTTTATTGTATTAATTGTATCACTGTGCTGGACTTTTATTGGCCAATGGCTGTTGTCCAGCACATAAATATCAATAAATAAATAAATAAATAATAATAATAATAATAATTATTATTATTATTATTATTACTATTATCATCATCATCATTATATAAGTAGCTGTCAACACTCGGGAATGAATAAAATAAAGTAAAATAAAATACAGCACATAACAAAATCAAAATAATTAGCAAATTCTGGTTACACGTGTGTTTTAAAGAAATGCAATGGTTCATATACAATGGAGAAGAACATGGATAATATTAATAATCTTAAGGGTATTATATATTGTTGATTAAAATACGAAATAGAATCAAATTAATGTCAACCTTGGATTTTCCAACGGATATTTCCCACATACAACTGATTTACGATAAACCTTGCATTAAATTATTGCTGTATTGCAACTGAACTACAGTAGAAACTCTTACGGTACGGTAGCTCATTGCTAGAGCGCGGGCTTTTATTCCGTGAACTCAGGTTCGATATCTTGCATTGAGTGAAGTGATAATTGCGTTTTTTATTTTGTCGTTCAAGCATCCACGTTTCACTCACAAAGAGACTTTGGGACTGCACCTTGTAATTTTATTTCCCTTTTTTAAAACTCATCCTAATTAATCCATTTTTTTTGTGATTTAATAATACACGCTACTGTAGATCAAAGTAAATTTTGCCATCAAAATAAATGTAAATTTTATTTTTTTTTTAATATACATCCCATCTATCCAACCATTATAATATAATAACTAAACTACTAAACATTTTAAATCAATTTTAATTAGATAAATCAATGTATTACAGTTGAACCAGACACAGTCACCGACTTTGAGGGTCAGTGTTCAATCACAGCAAAGTCCCATATGGGATCTGCGGTAAGCTTTGGGGGGAACAGTCCCCTGCCAATCATCACTCCATTTCCATCTATCACCATGTCTGTGACAATGATGGGCATCTGGTGGATTAATCGTACTAGTACCGTACCCCAGCTTTTCATAAAACTCTCACAAAAACAGAATTCTGGATATGAATAATTGCAACCATGAACAGCTAACATCAGTGAGGTCCATTGGTGGATGTATTGGGTGTCACGGAGGGTCACCGACCACACAAATCAATTTTGATGTTCCATTTATTTTATGAAGGAATCCTAAAAATATATGTTTGACTTCGCCTTTCTGTGTAATTCGACATGCATTTTACCATTACCGAACTGAATCAACTATTAAGGGTATATATACGTGAACGACCAGAAATATTATCAGAAAATGCAGGCTCTAAATTTCTAAAATTGTATGTATGTATGTATGTATGTATGTATGTATGTATGTATGTATGTATGTATGTATGTATGTATGTATGTATTTATTAACACTACAATTCGGTATACACCCGGTGGCAGTGATATATAATATACAATAATTACAATTACATGAAATAAAATAAAATAAACGTAAATGAAATAAAATAAACGTAAATCTATAAATATTAGATGCAATAAACCTAGGACTATGAAGAAAAACTATTCTATAATAACGCCTACGATAAGCAAAAGTAAATTTAACTTATAAGTACTTCTATTTCACCCAACTATTACCAACTTAAATAATTACATATCACCTTAATTAATTACATATCACCCTAATTTATTTACATATCAACTAAATTACATATAATCTTAATTAATTACATATCAACTTAATTAATTATATATCAACTCAATTAGTTACATGACACAACTTAAATAATTACACTGCACCTCCAATTACATTTTCAGTCTAATAAGGAAATGAACTCACAATTGGACAAAGATTACAAGCTGCCACAACAAGATATAATAGAACTTAAATATCTGATAAAAGTATAAAAAAGATTACTTATAATTTTTTTCAAACAAGTTTTATCAGAGTATGAAAAAAAAAACAAAAACAAAAAAATTCTCCATTTACATCATTTGGTAACTTTGGTAACCACAACAATGTTATGGTCTCTCAGACATCGTTAATATTTTTCCTGCATGTAATAAACACTTATTTCTGAAAATTGGACTACTCTCAGACATGTAGAGTTGTTTATTCTAATATAATTAATTTTTTATTTGTCCTGTATAAAATGAATTAAAATTTACATATGTTTTGTGACCTAATTTTTCTATTTTCAAAGAAATGGGCATTATTGTAGTCTACCTTTTGCATAAATGCATGTTAAATCTGTGCACAAAATTTCAGAATTCTATCTCTAATGGTTATGGAGTTATGAAATAATATGTGTGAAAATTTTCAAATTTTGGAAAATTTAATTTAAAGTAAAAATGGAATTCTAAGAAATAATATTAGTAACCTTTTTTATACTTTTATCAGATATTGCAGTTCTAACAAGTCTTGTTCTTGTACCTTGTAATTTTTGTCCAATTGTGAGTTAATTTCCTCATAAAATTTTATAAATTTAGAGCCTGCATTTTCTGATAATATTTGTGGTCGTTCACGTACATATACCTTTAAGAAAAACAAAATTCAAGCTGAGAACCAGTTACTGACTAAACAATTTTCACCCATTTGAGAACGAAGGGAAACTTTTAGTAGAAAATGGAGCATTTTCTGCGGCTCTGGTAAAAGAACTAAGGAAGAGACTAGTGAAGTGCTTTCTGTGACAGAAACATGGACATTACGACAAAGTGAAGAGAAACTAATAGGAATTTTTGAAATGTGGATATGGAGAAGAATGGAACGTGTGAATTGGACAGACAGAATAGAAATGAAGCTGTGTTGGAAACAATGGGTGAAGATAGGATGATACTGAAACTGATCAGAAAAAGGAAAATGAATTGGCTGGGTCACTGGTCGAGAAGAAACTGCCTATTGAAGGATGAACTCGAAGGAATGGTGAACGAGAGAAGAGTTCGGGGCAGAAAAAGATATCAGATGATAGACGACTTTAAGATATATGGGTCATATGAAGAGACAACGAGGAAGGCAGAAAATAGGAAAGATTGGAGAATGCTGGGTTTGCAGTGAAAGACCTGCCCTGGACAGAACACTATGACTGAATGAACTGTTTTCTGTAGGTTTTGGATATTAATTAAAAACAACAATTCTACATTAGGACTAAGCACTTTCAGTACAGGTTTTAATAATCATATTGTTACTACCATTAATGTTTGTAACACTGTAATACAAAGAGAATTTTTAATACTGTTAAAATATTTTACAGAAAAAAGTTTTTAATTATGGGCTTTTAATTTTCCTGATGACTTAAGCCAGCGTCAATGTAATTATAGGCTGTGTTTATACAACGCGACAAAGCATTTATAATTAAAATGTTATGCCAACAGAACTCTAAATTAACACTTTTCTGCTTAAAACTCTGTAAAATTTGTTGTTTTGAAAATGTATTACGCCTCTAGATTTCGTCAACCGAAATTTCCCTGCTCTATTTTAGTCTGGCAGGCTTGAAATGCATTTCTCTTGTAACATACGATTCATTACTTCCTGTGATGATAAAATGACAAGTGAAGACGATAAGTATACTTAATTTTTGCATCAACAAGCAATAACTTATAGCCCATTTCCTAGACTGTACTTCAGGGTCAGAGGTCTTTAGTGGGGTAACAATGTACAGCACAGGAACTCCGGCTTTACATCCCTTGTGACAGAAAAGATATTAAGGATATTAGTCTTTAAGAGGAGATTGTACCTTCTATCTCCGCTATGCTCCATATTAAATTTGTTATTTTTAATGTTCTGTTTTTAAAAAACCATGAACTATAGACCAATTATTTTTTGTCACAGGCACATCCTCTGATAGCAAAATGATATCTGTTCAGAGGAATAACTTAAAAAATATAATATGAACAATTCTTTTTTAGCTTTACCATAACTTTCATTTTTTTCTAGTCTTATGTTCCTTTTCTCTGAAATATATCCATCCTAGAGCATCAAAATTTTTACAGTGAATTTCTATTATATAAACGCAGGGTTTGATATGTTTTTTAACTTCATAGTATAATTATTAAGGCTACGAATAATGTTTATTTTTTTTAATATGCCAAAAAGGGGTCATTACTAGAGATGAACAAAACTAACTGCCGCTCTCGCTCGCTGTGTTCGTTGCATTTGTCTTTCGAGTCTCGTCTCGCCATTCTCGTGCGCTTCGAGTGTCGCTCATCATTCTCGAAATAGCATTTGGTCGGCATGGAAAGATTTCGTAACTTTAAATAAAATACATCATTAAAATAAATAACATTATAAATTTTTAATGAGACAAAAAGACAAAACAAAACAGTTTCCTAGTTATCGAAATGTTCTGGTTCTAGTGTATGATGTTACCTATGGTCATATAAATATATATATATATATATATATATATATATATATATAAAACAATTCTCAAATAAATTTGCATTTCTAAGAAACATAAGACATAACGTTAATATGTTTACACTTGAGATTGCACACGATCTCAAACATATGAAAAGAAAATTCCTAGCCTTCTAATAAAGGCCTAGTAATTAAATAAAAACTGGGGAACGGATTATTATACACTGAAAGGTAGAGATGATGTTTCAAATAGGCTACTTGATTGTTTATACGTATATAACAGTTGCCAAACTAGATGAAAGTTCAGTCAGATATAAACAACTGTGGCGATTCAAGGCTGCTTGACGGTAGGGACTTTAGGACTCGACGTCTCGAAACACTCACAAACAGTCTTTACGTCAACGATGCGACGTATAGAACATTGTTGTGCGGGTTTTCGCCTTTGCAGGCGCTATTAGTCTTGCTTTCTCGGTCGTTGTTCATCTCTAGTCATTACTAAAAAAATTGTTGCCATTAACCAAAATTTAACATGGCGGAGACAGAAGGTATCTTTTCCCCTTAAAAATCTATATTCCTCTGCAATGTTTGAATTCGTGAGCTTAGAATGTAGTGACACATATGACAACCACTCGGTTGCCGAAAACGATTTGTGTTTAAAATAAAACTCTTAAGGTTAGAAAGAACCTTTTAAACTGTACTAAGAAATTATAGCATGAGGAATCCGTCATAACCGAATTTTAATTTCAAGTAAAGTCAAAGAGATGTTAAACAATTAATAGAAATGCGGAATTCATTTTAACATTAAGGGACTAAATTTTATGCACAATAAGATAAGGCAATTCACTTATCTTCAAAGTGTTTCCAGAGTAGTCAGTACCCACCTTGTATTCAGGTTATTGTAGCGTTGGTTGATTGTTTCTGTCATCTTCTTGACCCTGGTAGTGTCATCTTGTTGATATACTGCGATTAATTTCTGAGTGAGCTGATTGAAGAGTTCAATATGGTGTTTGTACTGGTGCAATTCTGCATGATATGACTGTGAACAGAAAAAAACAAAACTAATCAGTACTGTATAACAAAATAATTTAAATACAAAGATCATATGCTAACTTCTTTTACATGCTAGTACATCTACTGACATGAGCCTGTCGCATTTATGCACACTTAAATGTCATCGACCTGGGCCGGGATCGAACCCGCAAACTCGAGTACAGAAGGCCAGCGCTAATAGTACAGTAACACGGTAAATAGACTGAAAGGAGATTTTGCGCATCCTTCATTTCCAAATTCTAGAACACACATACATATGAACCATAAGTAATGTCATTAATTTCAGGGGGTTATTCTTTGTGATATTACTTACTTACTGGTTTTTAAGGAACCCGGAGGTTCATTGCCGCCCTCACATAAGCCCGCCATTAGTCCCTATCCTGAGCAAGATTAATCCAGTCTCTATCATCACATCCCACCTCCCTCAAATCCATTTTAATATTACCTTCCCATCTACGTCTCAGCCTCCCTAAAGGTCTTTTTCCCTCTGGCCTCCCAACTAACACTCTATATGAATTTCTGGATTCGCCCATATGTGCTACATGTCCTGACCATCTCAAACGTCTGGATTCAATGTTCCTAATTATGTTAGGTGAAGAATACAATGCGCGCAGTTCTGCGTTGTGTAACTTTCTCCACTCTCCTGTAACTTCACTCCTCTTAGACCCAAATATTTTCCTAAGCACCTTATTCTCAAACACCCTTAACCTATGTTCCTCTTTCATAGTGAGAGAGCAAGTTTCACAACCATAAAGAACAACCGGTAATATAACTGTTTTATAAATTCTAACTTTCAGATTTTTTGACAGCAGACTAGATGATAAAAGCTTCTCAACCGAATAATAACAGATATTTCCCATATTTATTCCGTATTTAATTTCCTCCCGAGTATCATTTATATTTGTTACTGTTGCTGCGAGGTATTTGAATTTTCCCACCTCTTCAAAAGATAAATTTCCAATTTTTATATTTCGATTTTGTACAATATCCTGGTCACGAGACGTAATCATATACTTTGTCTTTTCGGGATTTACTTTCAAACCTATCTCTTTACTGGCTTCAAGTAAAATTCCCGTGTTTTCCCTAATAGTTCGTGGATTTTCTCCTAACATATTCACGTCATCCATTCTTTGTGACATTTCAAACAAGAAGGTTTAATACAATTTTGCTCGTTTTGCTTCCTTTTCGAGATAAAAATTATTGTTTTATATGAAGTATTTCATAGCGTGTTCTGAGGAAGCTATTGACTGAATTCCGAATATGCTCAATCAATTTCAGAACACACTGTATTCATTTTCATTTCATTTATTTAGTGTTCCGCCCAAGGGCATGTCTTTCACTACAAACCTAGCTTTCTCCAATCTTTCCAATTTTCTGACTTCCTCTTTGTTTCCTCATATGATCCATATATCTTAATGTCGTCTATCACCTGATATATTCTTTTACCCCGAACTCCTCTCCCGTTGGCCACTCCTTCCAGTGCATCCTTCAGCAGGCAGTGTCTTCTCAACCAGTGAACCAACCAATTCCTTTTCCTCTTCCTGATCAGTGTCAGCATCATTCTTTCTTCACCCACACTTTTCAACACAGCTTCATTTCTTACTCTGTCTGTCCACTTCACACGTTCCATTCTTCTCCATATTCCCATTTCAAATGCTTCTATTCCTTTCTCTTCACTTCGTCGTAATGTCCATGTTTCTGCCCCATACAATGCCACACTCCATACAAAGTACTTCACTAGTCTCTTCCTTAGTTCTTTTTCCAGAGGGACGCAGAAGATTCTCCTTTTTCTATTAAAACCTTCTTTGGCCATTGCTATCCTTCTTTGGACTTCCTGTATATTTAAAAATTAAATTGTGGTTTATTTAACAACGCTCGCAACTGCCGAGGTTACATCAGCGTCGCTGGTGTGCCGGAATTTTGTCCCGCAGGAGTGCTTTTACATGCCACTAAATCTACTGACAAGAACCTATCGCATTTAAGCACACTTAGTAAATGCCATCGAGCCGGGGTCGAACTCGCAAACTTGAGCACAGAAGGGCAGCGCCATACCGACTACGCTACTCAGGCCGACCCTTATATATTAATGCTTCCACAACTTCACACACTAGAAAGATAAGTTACGTAAGTGGCGGGGGGGGGGGGGAGAAAGAGAGAAAGACTTCATCACCGAGAGAGGGTGATATTTTTATTGGATGTAAAGCAGGCATGTCAATTGATTCCCACAGGGGCAAGCGCGCGCTTTAGATCCCAGGAGAGCCTGACCGCTTTACAGCGGAAAGGAAAGAGATAGACGAAAGAGGTAGTATATGCCGCTTGGTCGAGCTATATTCAGGGATGGCCAGCACTGATTCAATAGATAAAGGGAAGAGAACTTATTAAAACTGTATCCATGTTAATTTTTAGATTTGCCTGAGAAGTATAAGTGCATTATAAGAATGTAAGTTTTAATTTTAATGCTCATTTTTCACAAGTTTGATTTTTTTATTCAAAAGAAATATTTTCTCAACTTTTCGTATAGAAAAGTGAAATTTTCAGGTATAGGCCTATTTATTTAGTAGCCTTACAGAATGTTTTCGTAAATATAATATACCGTATATACGTATTACTGAAGATAGTGTGTTGAAAATTTTGAAAATATTCGCATGGAAATTGTTTGTAAGGAAATGAATTAACAAAGCAACTACTGTTACATCATAAGCAAAAGATACATGCCCATGTGTTGTAAAAATGTCAGCTCTATAGCTTCAGCAGATTTCGAGAAAATAATTTAATATTCTGATGATAGGAAGTTGCTCACAAATATCACCTTAAAAGCATAATGCGATAAGAGTTTTGTTAAGTTATGTAATATTAGTTACACTTAAAACAGATACAGTACCTAGGTAACTTTGTTTTGTACTGTAATATTGTTTTGATTAGTTTATTGATTACTTTTGTAAGGCTAAAGATACCATCAATATAAATTCCAACTTATCATGTCATACTCAATCTCTTTCTTTGGAATATCACTTTCTTTATGAATGATGTGTTTCATCCACTTAATACAGTATAATATTATACTACTATGGAATTTAAGTGAATATTCCTTCTTAACTCTCTATTATGTTATTAAGATTTAAAACACAAATGCAATATTAAGAAATCAGTGTTAGTATTTTTGTTTTACAGACAATATAGATAATATCAAACAGAAAGAAGCCATATAAAAATAACGACATAAAATTTCACGTTCCGTTTGAAGTTTGTGCACCACTTTTTTCTTAATCCAACAGGTTGCTTATTCATATACACAACCCTTCCTCTTTCCATACTTAGCGCGTGTTGCCCGCGCACGACGTCAAGGTCAGAAAAATGCGCTTGCTTTGACATCACTGATGTTAGGCGATGCGTGCCCCCCGGATTTACTTCCCTTTGGAAGCAAGCTACAGTAAAGATTCTTATCGACCAGCTCTGAACTCCAAACGTTGCAGGAATGTTATCCACCAGGACTAGACCACCTAAAATGACGTCTATATTTATATGCAGGAAGCAGAAAACCCACTGGACACTGTTTTGCTCTCTGTATAAAGCTCCACAGGCAATGCAAAGTCCTCATTTACTGAAGAACTGCCCCAGGAAGTCCTAGCAGAGCGGCAAGTGTCAATTATCCAGCTCGCCAAACACTACTCAACGCTCGCAGACCACAAAATGTTTTAAAGCTTCCGTCATACACGAGAGAGCGAAACAAAACAGGATCGCTTAGCGCAAGTAGGGAAAAAAAAAGAGTAAATAAAACATAACGAGCTGAGGTCCGCACTCAACTAAATTATCAGCAGACAACAAAGCTGTTTCCATGCGTATTGTTTTTTATGCGCGGCCTACACCTGATTTACGTCATGAAGGCTGACCTGTCAGAGCACGAATGCAGCGCCACAGCATAAACATTTGACGGTGCATTGAAACATCAACTTTTGAAGTTGTCCATTGAATTATTTCCTGTCGAGTTGGAGTATTACACATCATAATTTTGTTTCCACGAGAATGGAAAAGAGTTTCAAATAGTTTCCTCTAGAAAATGTGTTCAATTACGCAGTAAGAAATCAACAACTTTTGTGCGAGATCGTGTAGTTTTATTTGCTTGTTTTCCGCACAGAACCAATACGCGGTAAGTGTGAAATACGACATTCAGTATACCCAACGTAACACACATAACAATTTCCCTCTTCTTACCGCTTAAGCGCGACATTCATTTTACTGCTTTAGGCTTTTAACATATTATTTTTAGAGACGTATAACATAATAATAATTATAAATTGGAAACTTACCACTGCAATTTCACCTAAATTGCAATGCTAATTATTGTTTTTAAATATTTGCAAAAATTAAGTAAAGTCTACTACTCCACGAAACTTATTGCATTCCTGATACAAGTAACATTAAGGAAGCCGTGAAAAAAATCAACGAGATTCCAGATGCCGATGTTATTACTGCAATATGTTATATAAATAATATTGTTAAAATATTAAAATGAAAAATAAATCATTACATAACCTTACCGTTTGTTTTAAGTTCGCATTCATAGACTGGGGGAAAAAAAGATAGACGTATATCACGGCCTGCTGGAATATAGTAAACATTGAAAACATTTTACAGTAACAATGTTGAAGAAAGATATTTTGGTGTTCCGAAGTTCGCGTCATTAAACAGAAACCAAGATGGAGATTTCATTGCAACTAATTAGAAATTCGTTTTTCAGGTATGTAATAAACGATCTTCGCACAAAATAATGTACGATACACGAGCGGTATGTTTGTTTTCATGTTCTCGGAAATTAAAAAAGCTCAACTACGTTTCGCTTTTTCAATCTTTTCCTCGAACATGAAAACGTCAACATACCGCTCTTGTAACGTATATTACTATTTAAAGTCTCAGAGATTTAAAAAAAGCATATGGGCTATTCCATCTCAAATCGACCCGAAATACAGAGAAAATTGACTTTGCAATTCTTAAATACAATGAAACTTTTTCTGTCCATAGACAACTGAGATATAATACTTTGTGCAAAGTTTGAGGCATCAGAACTTCATAGTGTTTAAATTAATAATATTTAAATTTATCGCATTTTCATAAAATTAGCAACTTTAAACTGTTGTGGCTCCGAAATCCTTTCACCCAATGATCAATGCAGTAAATTGTTCCAGAGTTCTGAGCGCTGAAAGAGGCTTGTTTTTATAAAATACGCTAAATTTGTCGCTCAATAATACGAAAACCGTTTGACTTTCGATAGTATATTTTTGAAAATGCACTCCCCTCAGCACCTTGTATAAGTAGGGAAAAAATTAGTGTATAAAAATGCGAGGTTTTTTACTGATCGATTTCATATGGAATAGCCAATATGATTCAGTTAAGAGAGAAGTTTTATATAATATTCTCATTGAATTTGGTATTCCCAAGAAACAAGTTCGGTTAATTAAAATGTGTCTCAGTGAAACTTACAGCAGAGTCCGTACAAGCCAATTTCTATCGGATGCTTTTCCAATTCACTGCGGGCTAAAGCTAGGAGATGCACTATCACCTTTACTTTTTAACTTCGCTCTAGAATATGCCATTAGGAAAGTCCAGGATAACAGAAAGGGTTTGGAATTGAATGGGTTGCATCAGCTTCTTATCTATGCGGATGACGTGAATATGTTAGGAGAAAATTCACAAACGATTAGGGAAAATGAAGCACGTAAAGAGATAGGTTTGGAAGTAAATCCCGAAAATACAAAGTATATGATTATGTCTCGTGAACAGAATATTGTACGAAATGGAAACATAAAGATTGGAGACTTATCCTTCGAAGAGGTGGAAAAATTCAAATATCTTGGAGCAAAAGTAACAAATATAAATGAAATTCGGGAGGAAATTAAACGCAGAATAAATATGGGAAATGTCTGTTATTATTCGGTTGAGAAGCTTTTGTCATCTAGTCTGCTGCCAAAAAATCTGAAAGTTAGAATTTATAAAACAGTTAGTAGGTTATTTTACGACGCTGTATCAACATCTTAGGTTATTTAGCGTCGGAATGAGATGAAGGTGATAATGCCGGTGAAATGAGTCCGGGGTCCAACACCGAAAGTTACCCAGCATTTGCACATATTGGATTGAGGGAAAACCCCGGAAAAAACCTCAACCAGGTAACTTGCCCCGACCGGGAATCGAACTCGGGCCACCTGGTTTCGCGGCTAGACTCGCTAACCGTTATTTCACAGGTGTGGACTAAAACAGTTATATTACCGGTTGTTCTGTATAGCTGTGAAACTTTGACTCTCACTTTGAGAGAGGAACAGAGATTAAGGGTGTTTGAGAATAAGCCTCTTAGGAAAATATTTGGAGCTAAAAGGGATGAAGTTACAGGAGAATGAAGAAAATTACACAACGGAGAACTGCATATCTTGTTTTCTTCACCTGACATAATTAGGAACGTTAAATCCAGACGTTTAAGATGTGCAGGGCATGTAGCACGTATGGGCGAATCCAGAAATGCATATAGAGTGTTAGTTGGGAGGCCGGAGGGAAAAAGACCTTTAGTGGGACGTAGATGGGAAGATAATATTAAAATGGATTTGAGGGATGTGGAATATGATGATAGAGAATGGATTGATCTTGCTCTGGGTAGGGACCAATGGCGGGCTTATGTGAGGGCGGCAATGAACCTCCGGGTTCCTTAAAAGCCAGTAAGTATAATATAGTAATAAAGTTAATCATAATAAAGTATCAGCAACAATAAATATTTTGAACGGAAGGTAGTCTGCTTAAACTACTTACTACAGACCTCACCGAGGATTTCGGTCACCAGCCGCTACTGCTGCGTGCACACTTATACTAATTCAAATGTTGTGAGACTAATAAAACGGTCTTTAATTTATTTATAACAAAACATTAGCACACAGTTAGTGAAAGATGAGTTAGGAAGATAAAATGAAAAAAAAAAATTGGATTTTACAATTTCGTAATGAATTGGCATCCTCTCTCAGAGCTGTAGTGACGTAATTGAGAATGAGGACAAGAAATGTGTGAAAGTAGCTGAATAATCCGGCGTTTGAGGCTGGGCAATTATTGAACACTGGTAAGCAGCTGTTACTACCTTTGTGCTAATGCCAATCCCAAACCGTGCGTAGGCGACCAATGAGCTGTTTCCCCGATAATTGTGAACAGAACTGACGTCACATGTGTCAAAATATTATTATTAGACGCTCTCAAAACTCCCCTTTCGAAGTGCCACATGAAACCTGCTCAGATCAAAACACGCGGGGAAATCAGGTGCGCCTTTCATTCATAGCGTAGAAAACACGTTTGCAAAATCAGCTCTTTGAACAACAAACTCTCCTATACAGAGTAAGTCGCATGCTAGAGACACCAGCCTTTTCGCAATATAGCCATTATATATGTTTAGTTTGGAATACAAATTTGTACACAGATTCCTCTCTCATATCAGCCATTCCAATTGGCACGGATGTTACATTTTTACTATTTTCAAACTTTATATATTGAAAATTAAATGATTTCAGTCACCTGTTTATCAGAATCGGAATAACTGGATAATACGCACGGCAGAGCAATGTCGATAGTCGACGTTACTCGCTGGCCACTAGTCACCGGGCCGTACCGAGCCGTGTCAAACAAAACACAATCGAAATAGCTGTAGTAAAATTCGCGACTATATCTATACTAATAATAAATCTGTAGCTAAAATTTTTCTGGTAATTTTCGATTTTCCAAAAATAATTAGTGTTAACATGTATAATTAACCATCCTAAAACAGAAAATCGCTTTTTTTGAAATTTTTGTTTGTATGTCTGTCTGTTTCTGTCTGGATGTTTGTTACCTTTTCACGCGATAATAGCTGAACCGATTTAAAAGAAAATTGAAATATAAATTAAGTTCGTTGTAACTTAGATTTTAGGCTATATGGCATTCAAAATACTTTATTTAAAAAGGGGGTTATAAGGCGGCCTGAATTAAATAAATCGAAATATCTCCCTTATTATTAATTTTCATGAAAAATGTTACATAACAAAAGTTTCTTTGAAAATAATTTCCGATAAGTTGTATTCTATACAAAATGTTGATAGAACTGATATTTAATGAGATAAATGAGTTTTAAAATTACAATAACAACGCCATCTAAGGCGCTGTACTGAAATAAAAACAAATGACTTCGTCTATAAGGGGCCTTGGACAACAACAATCGAAAGCTATTAAACATAGCCTACAGAGAATTTTTCTGTGTTTGTATGAAGTAATATCGGAAGCTAATTAATTGTGTAATTATTTCTTCACCATTGGAAAGTGTAGTTTCTCTAGATGGACATAATTCTACAATGTTACTACAATAACTTCTGAAACATATAGCAAGTAATATAAAGTATACACATTAAAACTAAATGATATGTCAATCTTCATTAAACTATGGTTGCATGTAATAACAATAAATTAAGAAACATGTTACAGGAATTGTCATTGCACCAAAAGAGTGCTCTCTGGACCAAAATGACCGCATTTTAATTATTTAAATACAATTTAAATTAAGTAACGTATTAAACGATTTATCCTTCTATCAAACACGAATGTTCTCTGGATCAAACGTCCTATTTTAATTATGTAATTTTTTATATTTATTTCTAACAGGTGGAGCGGAGCGCACGGGTACAGCTAGTTCTTAAATAAATCACTCCATTAGTCAAGCGCAAGGTTTATGCAGTACAACTACGATGTTTTGAATGCACTAAAAGAAATTGCATATGTAATAAGATGTTTAAGTAGGTTATGACCAGTCAGTGTATGCGGGATGACTTAAGGAAAAGTGAAATTATTTCGTATCAGAGTATATGGCACGTGCCGCGTCGTCCGTCTTTTGTGTACCTGGCGAGTACAGCAACGTACAGAACGAAGGAACCCCGGTCCGTTCATAATTATATTGCAACGCAATGTGTGCAGTTTTGTTATCCTGCTGAAGTATTTACTACGCGTTGAATAGTGTTGTGCTGATCCATTCACAATTTCGAAGGCAAAACATTCAATTCGCTCAGAAATACGAAGTGCAATTAAGTATGGAAGTGACATTTTATGTATTAACGAAGACAATATCGTGTGCAATGTACGTAAAATTTAAATAAAAACCAGAACAACTCAGGCTATAGAAAAAAAAAATGGCAACAGTACATCGCACAGGAAATGCGTTGAAATGAAATCTGAGGAACCATCTATATCACCATCATTATCAACATCATCATCATCATCATCATTTAGTTGTGCGGGTCTAAACGAAATGTTTTGCAAAGACATGTGCAACATGATGCTCAGTGCAAATATTCCTCTAAAGAAATTGAGTGATCCCCATTTTAGAGGTTTTCTTCAGAAATTCTCTCGTTACAAAAACTGTTTAAGCGATAGGCGAAGACGATTCAGCTTCGACAACTTACGAGAATATATCGTTGTTTATTTCAACGCTAGTAATTGCATCAATGATGACGAAGTTTGTGCTACAGTACTTGATTTTTCTTTTCCTTCTGACTGTACGGAGATACAGTAGTATGTTGACGTCGTCTGTTTACGTTTAAAACCTGTTGAGCCAATGGTCTGGATGAAAAAAATGTAACATATAGTAGGCCTAAATGTGCACCTACATTCAACGATAAGTCATCCCGCATCCACTGTCTAGTTATGACAAAGAAATAAAGGGAAAAAAGGTGTGTTTCACGGAATATAATTTAAATAACGGAAAGTAAAATTCCGGTTAATGTTCGCCAAAGCGTTAAGTACAGTAACTTCTCTCTCATCCGGACAGTAGGGTAGGTAATTATTATTGGCTACTCGCAGTAAGTACGTGCCTTCTTCCTCCCCGCCATGTACTTTT
This sequence comes from Periplaneta americana, assembly GCF_040183065.1. Lineage (NCBI taxonomy): Eukaryota > Metazoa > Arthropoda > Insecta > Blattodea > Blattidae > Periplaneta > Periplaneta americana. The sequence continues at coordinate 31,576,702 of NC_091127.1, read as the reverse complement.
TTCCTCCCCCTATTTGCAACAACGTCGTGCTTTCAGTAAATCACAGGTTGTGTGTGGAAGAAGTTCACCAAGCTTTGTAAGACATTTACTGATAAACGCTCGAAGGTTAGTTATTTTTTAAGGCAAATTGGATATTTTGAAGCGGCTGGATGAAAGGGAAACTATTTCTGCTATCCCAAGAAGTACAATTTATGACTGGAAGCGTAATCGGGCTGCATTGGAAGAATATTGTGCATCCACGAGCTCTAATGACAAGCGCCGTACATTGAAGCAGCCTAGTGTTTTCAAATACGATAAGGAACTGTTTTCAAGAACAAAGAAGGAAAGGTACTCCAATATCTGGTCCAATTCTGAAAGAGAAAGCGCTTGATATGCTTAAGAAACATGAAGGCGATAATTTCTCTGCTAGTGACGGGTGGTTGTCAATGTGGAGGGAAAAGTATGGTGTTCGTCCACTTGCAATTTGTGGAGAGAGGATGTCAGCTGATACCGTTGCAGCTGAAGAATATAAAACTACATTCCGAGATTTGGTGAGTAAACTAGAATTATTTCTCCAGCAGATATACGATTGTGACGAAATCGGTTTAAATATCAAATGTTTACCGAAAAGAACTTTAGAATCTACATTATACAAAACTGCGTCTGATTTCAAAATCCAAAAGGAACGTGTGACTATTAGCTTGCTACAATGCATCAGGGGCAAATAAGCTTCCCTTGATGTTAATTGGAATAAATTTAAAAATATATTGATTGTAACTATTGTCATCGGTGATTTAATTACTGTATTATTCATATGTTCACAAATATTTTCTTATCATATTTACTCATATCAATTATGCAGACGATGGAGGGATAGTTAACTAATTTCCGTACCGTCTTGCAGTAAGGCGTGGCCTATGAAATCACGTGAATGCCGGACGACGAAGCGGACGGACGACATAGCAACGGATCACAGAGAATTTACTTTACGTAATTATGACCGCGTTGCAGTTTTATATGTGGCCTAGAGAAAATATCTAGCCTTTTACGAAAAAGAACGTTTAGGGACCATGAAATTATTCACCGCTTTAATTATAATATTGTTTATCAATATTACGAAAAAAAAACTGTCATAAAGGCCATGACCGACTAGAAACATCGATACCGAAGAGATAAACCCATTCGGCCGTGATGAAACCCTAACGTCTTTGGACGAAACAAAAGAAAATATGAGAGAGATTTTAGTTAGAGATAAAATGGACACACAATTTTGATCACCATACTGTTAGTAACTGGAGATCGCTTGTACAGTAAGATCTGTCTTAATCATATATGTTGAAATGTCGTCCAGGAAAAAATCATTGAAATAGATGAGAGTAACAGTGGTGCTATCTCTCAGTAATGTTCAGAACGAAGGAGGTAGAGAGAAAAAGAAACTAATTTCTTCTTCTAAGGACACCACAGACCAAAGTCATGTTCTTAAGTTGGCAACATTGTGTATTTAGTTAAATTTGCTCGTAACGGCACGGTTCAAAGCTACCGTGCTAATTCTCTAATTTAGCGTCAGAAATCAATTTAGAAGATCAGTATCATTTTACAGAAAAACGTTGTTAAATAAAATGTATTATTATTGCATAAATTAAAGAAACTTAAAAAAGAAAAACCACGTCAGCGAACCTTATCCGTCATAAGAGTCACAATTGATTTTTCAACTAAAAAAGACCCAGTCTTAACCGCGTTTCGAACCCGGACCCCTTACGTAGCATGCCGGTGGATTAGCTCACGCAGCCGCCGCCACCGCCGGGACTAAGCTGTGTTATTGATTTCAAATCTGTAAATCAGACTCAATCAGTATACTTTACGGTTGACTTACCTCAAGTTACAAAAATTGTAATTCAGCTACAGAGACCACTACTTTTTGCTGTATAGTACACTATTTTCAGTTTAATATATCCGTTAAACACACAGACACTCTTTACTAACGAGAAGAAACAAGTGACGTCGAAAATGCTGTTATTTCGTCTCCCAGGTAAACCAACATGTCCGCAAAAGGTTATTCTTATTCCCCCAACATATATAAAAATAGGGCCAGGCACGTGGAGCGACCTAATTCTGTATGTAGTGTCCAGTCCAGTTACTGAAAACATTTTTTTTTAAACAGAAAGGCACAGCAACCCCATCTCCTTTGTGTTGCTTTTATTTATAGACTCGCAAGCATTTGTGTGAATGGTGTGGAGGTAAATGGCTAAACGTTTTCGACAGAAGAGAATCGCTTTGTTATTCAGTGCGCGTTCAAGAACTTTACCTGGCAACCAAACAAAAACGCATCGAGGTGCGCGGCAGTTGTTTCCTGGTGTCTACTGATTACTGGATGACAAATGTTAAGCTCAACACTTCGGTGTTACATGAACTAGGCCTTCTTTAACGTAGTCAGTTTTCCATCTGTTCGTTTTAATGAATTGATGTAGTGACAGTGGTCATTATTAGACGAATTTTACAAAATCTGCTATTTGGTATCGTTTGCTAGTTTCATGTTCCATTAAGTCCATTTTTATATAAAAGTTCGTACCTCGGATCCCAAGTCTGGCACGATGACCACTAGACTGTCGAGAGTGATAGGTAGAAAGCAGTAGCGGCCCGCGGTTACAAAGATTGGCAGTTCTGCATGAAAAATAGTGTATTTAGCAAACGCATGCTGTTACTGCATATAAATCGGATAACGCGTGTAATTACAGCCCCTTCTCGAAGTTGACTGTGCACCCGAAATTGTACTCCAGCCATCCGTGCACTACACCTCTCCCACCTGGTACAACTAGTCACGTAGTGGAGATGTGCCCCACATGCTTTTCTAGTTTTTTAAAGTCAAATAACTAAATCCTTCACTCCGGTGTTTGTCCATGTAAACAGAATACACGGGTGGGGGAGAAAACGTTTTCATTAACGCAGCAAAAAACCATTCGTTTCCATTACACATTTCGGTATTAAAATGACTAGTAGTCTACATGATTTCCTCGACTTTTTCCAGAAATTTCAATATTTAAATTTTGTGTAGGACGTCCTAATTTCTTAAGTTAACATGTAATTTCTCTTTTAATTTCGAAAAGGATTGGTCGATTAGGTTTTCATTCCATTCATTTTTAATATAAAATATTTCCTTAGACACACTGACTAATCACATCACACCATCCACAGTACTATAACACACTGGAACTGTAATGATATACAGTAGTCCAGAAGCCTATGTGTTCTAACGCAGGTCATAAAGAGATGAGGGTATTGACGGTTCTTTTGTATATTCGGAGAGAGCTACTTCGGTTGCAGCTCTAATTCAATCTTATGGGACGGTGAAGAAAACTAGTTTTCTGCTGCCGACTACCCTACGTTGAGCTTCAGGAACTGCCGATCACAGATCCGAAAAGTACACTACAGCTAAAGTTCTCTAACAGTTCAAGGCTCCTACAGACAGTAGAATCTCGAATCGAAAGAGAATGAATTGGAAAAATAAATGAAACAATGAACTAGATTAGGTTTACATAAAAACACGTTTTACATTTTTAATTTTTCAGGTCCAATTAAATGGCGGTTCTGCAGCTCTGCAGTTCTTATCGTAGAGCCGCCCCTGGTAGAAAAAGAAATGTACAGTATAGAAACGAACTTTGTCACGGGTAAGAAATGTCAAAAGAAGTGTTTTCGATGAAGTGACGAGACAGTAAACTCGCAGTATGAAATATTTTCTCTCCATTTCTTTTACTGAGTAGCTAAGTAAAAAATAGCGACCAGGTGACAACAGCCGCTAGTCAGTGGAGTGAGGCACTGGCCGTCTAGAATGGTATATCTTTATGCAAAAGCCTGGCCACTCGTACGGACGACAGGTGCCGGTGTAACCCTAATCCCTACAGTGTACTGGAGCGTCCTCCGCTCTGAAAGTGGCCGTGTCATGGCCGTAGCGGTTGTTCGCCCTCACCGCAGGGGTCCCGCGTTTAATTCCCGCGGTGACAATGCGGGATTTGTGGCGGTGCGTGTGGATGTGGGACAAGTATTTTTTTCCCCGTGAATACTTCGGGTTTCCTCATCATTCCACTGATGCAACGTTCTCATTTATCACCAGGAGGCGTGACCAGTCAGCGTTTCGGCCCTAGTAGATGAGTTTCAAAGTGCACCTCATTCCAATCTGCAGGCCTCATTTCTTTTTGGACCCGAAAAAATTAAAAAAATGTGTGTCATTTTCATACAATAGTAATATACGTTACAAGAGCGGTATGTTGACGTTTTCATGGTCGAGGAAAAGATTGAAAAAGCGAATCGTAGTTGAGCTTTTTTAATTTCCGAGAACATGAAAACAAACATACCGCTCGTGTATCGTACATTATTTTGTGCGAAGATCGTTTATTACATACCTGAAAGACGAATTTCTAATTAGTTGCAATGAAATCTCCATCTTGGTTTCTGTTCAATGACGGCAACTTCGGAAAACCAAAATATCTTTCTTCAACATTGTTGCTATAAAATGTTTTCTGTGTTTACTATACTCCAGCAGACCGTGATATACGTCTGTCTTTTTTTTCCCCCAGTCTATAAATGCGAACTTAAAAGCAAACGGTAAGGTTATGTAGTGATTTATTTTTCATTTTAATATTTTAACAATATTATTTATATAACATATTGCAGTAATAACATCCGCATCTGGAATCTTTTTGATTTTTTCACGGCTTCCTTAATGTTACTTGTATCAGGAATGCAATAAGTTTCGTGGAATAGTAGACTTTACTTAATTTTTGCAAATATTTAAAAACAATAATTAACAGTGCAATTTAGGTGAAATTGCAGTGGTAAGTTTCCAATTTATAATTATTACTATGTTAAACGTCTCTAAAAATAATATGTTAAAAGCCTAAAGCAGTAAAATGAATATGGCGCTTAAGCGGTAAGAAGAGGGAAATTGTTGTGTGTGTTACGTTGGGAATACTGAATGTGGTATTTCACACTTACCGCGTATTGGTTCTGTGCGGAAAACAAGCAAATACGCACGATCTCGCACAAAGGTAAATTAGTGCTTCCTGATATTCCACTGAATATTTTGAGAACATCTTTTTACACTTGAGTTAACAGATTATATGGAACATATTGTAATACTGCAAAACATTCATTTTGACAATCTCCTGAAAATACGAGCATATACGAGCCAATTCAATTCCAAATGATACGTATGATATAACATCTTTTCGCCACAATATGAAAGAACATATTTATTTTAAGACTATACAAAATGGCGATTTACACAAAGCAACCATAATAATGATTTTGTATTCGACAGATAATGGAGAAAAAATGGGAGTATAAGGGTACAGTGGATCGTTATTCATAGATTTCAAAAAGGCATATGACTCGGTTAGGAGAGAAGTTTTATATGATATTCTTATTGAATTTGGTATTCCCAAGAAACTAATTCGATTAATTAAAATGTGTCTCAGTGAAACGTACAGCAGACTTCAGTTAGCCACTACTCCATTCAAATTCCCCTGCTGGCGCCGCCCCTGACTATACTAATCGTCATAACGCAGTTAGTCACGTGATAAAAAAAAGACCTGCATCCATATTCCAGAATTTATTCAACAGTAATCTCACTAGAGTGGGATTTTTTTAACTATTACACGATTAGAAGAAAATATATAAAGATTAAAAGAAATAAAGTACTCTAATACAATAAAATATTAATTGACTTATTGAAATTCTATTTCACTAATGTTAGTTTCACCAAAACGTTTCAACGGAGCCGCTATTTTGAGTTGACTGTCTATGCTGTAAACAAATGACGATCCCAAAGCATGTTTTATAGAACCATAAGGAATTTGCAGTTTCAAATGTTGGCAAACAAAGAAACAAATGCTAGGGTAGTGATAAAAAGAAACAAATGCTAGGGAAACGATAAAATTAAACAAATGCTAGAGAAGCGATAAAATTGCGCGATAAGCAGCCATGATTGGTTGAAAGACGTCCATTCGTACCGTTTTATTGGTCAAAAGTAGTGTGACGTAGTAAAAGTGTAATAGTCACTTTAATTTAGCGGCTAACTGCGTCACAAGCCCTTACTTTTATCAAACATCTGGCAGCTGCTTAAGACAGAATGCATTGTATGAGATTTTATATACATCGAGCGTGATTTACAGCACCGAGAAATGGGAAACTAACGAGAGGTGCTGAAACTATTACATGTCAATCTGGCACATCAGTCCACAACTCGAATGGTGTGGCACACAAAAGAGAGGATTACGTCATGATTTGCCTCATGTCTAAACAGAAGCATATGCTTCAATCAATATCAATCAGAATTATTGCCCATCACCAAACGAGCGCCACGTCAACGGCATGGAGTAAAAATCTGTGCTTTCAGGACCGAATCGCACGAGAAAGTGATCAAATGCCTCCTACGCGCCATCGAGAGTAGAAAATTATCGATGTTAAGAAGTATATATATTATTTTAATGTACCGAAGTACATATGATATTTCCAGGCAGATATTCTACGTCAACATACGATGAGAAAAATTCCCTCCGGCGCCGGGATTTGAACCCGGGTTTCCAGCTCTACGTGCTGATGCTTTATCCACTAAGCCACACCGGATACCACCCCTGTGTCGGACAGAATCGTCTCAGATTAAGTTCCAACTGTTGGGTTCCCTCTAGTGGCCGCCCTCTGCTCTACGTCATAGATGTCTATGAACGTAGGACCGAAGTCCACACATGCGCTGAGGTGCACGTTCATAGACATCTATGACGTAGTGCAGAGGGCGGCCACTAGAGGGAACCCAAGAGTTGGAACTTAATCTGAGACGATTCTGTCCGACGCCGGGGTGGTATCCGGTGTGGCTTAGTGGATAAAGCATCAGCACGTAAAGCTGGAAACCCGGGTTCAAATCCCGGCGCCGGAGGGAATTTTTCTCCGTTCCATTAGTCTTTGATCGTATGATGTTGAGAAGGTTATCATTATACAGGGTGTTAAAAATATCGAATATTTTAGGAGGTGCTGGCATGCATCAAAACAAGAAAATAATGTCTAATAAACATGGGTCCTACAACACATACTTTCTGAGATCTGAACACTTGTTCATAGGAGGTGCTCAATGTGACGTCCGTTCATGGCAATGCATTCCTCTGCCCTTCGGCGTAAGGAATCACGCACTCTTTAAAATTGACCTGATACCTTCATGTGTCCCCATAACCAAAAGTCTAGGGGATTTAGGTTTGGGAAACGAGCAGGCCAATGTCTGAGTCTTCCCCGATCAATCCAGCGTCAGGTATTCACGTACATTGCGGAGAAAATATGTTGGTGCGCCATCGTGCATGAACCACATCTTTAGTCTCTGCTGACATGGCACATTCTCCAGCAAGGCAGACAATATGTTAATAAGAAAGTCCTGAAAGTCTCTGTGGTAAAACGTATGGGCCTATTAATCTATCACCAAGAACGCCTGCCCATACGTTGATTGAGAATCGGTGCTGATGCCTTGTTTCTTCAATTGCACGGGGATTTTCTTCAGCCCACACATGCTGATTACGAAAATTCACAACATCATCTCTGCTGAACCCCGCTCATATCCGCAACCAGACTTTTGTTTTCAGTATTCCTTGCGACGTATCAGTATTCCATGCCAGGGGTGTCAACTACGGTATGATTATCTGGTAATACGCTGTATTGTAGGGCAGAGGAATGCAATGCCATAAATGGATGTCACATTGAGCAATTCCTATTGAGAAAATATGTGTTGTAAGACCCATGTTTATTAGACATTATTTTCTTGTTTTGATGCATGCTATCACCTCCTAAAATAATGATACTTTTTAACACCCTGTATGCTTAAATGGGTAAGTATAAATTCACCTAAGTTGCCATTAAAAATGGTAAATTCCCTTACAACTCCTCTATGCGCTCTATCTGCCAGTGGTGAATTCCCCTAATGGGAATAAGGGTATGATATGAAGTTTATTGAACACATATAGCAGTGGTAGACACTTTTATACCTTTCATCGTTGTATAGCAAACCGCAACGAACATACCTAGTCATTCACCCTGTACGCTAGATTTTCTCAAACCCTCCTTGCTACTGTTCAGTGGTTGATCGTATATACAACAGTACGAAAACGAAAACATAACTAGTTTAATTTATCATGTCAGATAATAGGAATTAAAAACTCAAATTTGTGCAAGCAAATAAGTACTTTTTAATAATGAGCTCACCAGAAACCTTAACAAATCTTGATCATGATGGTCATTTTCAAAATTCGTCCTTTCTTGATAAAAAACACGTTGTGCCTAAATTCTCCTGTAGGCCCATACGGTTTCTTGCTTTAGCAATTTCCCACGCAAATTCATAGCTTGTCTAAAGAATGTTTTTCCTCATGAATTCTGGCCCGGTTGTTATATTTGGTTTACTGTTGGTTATATTTGATTTAGTCCTGCCACAAAACTTACTTCACAGTTCTACCAGTAGTTCAGCACAATCAGCACTTGCCAAGTGATAAAGTTTGTAAATACAGTAACTTATATTAACGTGATGATGAAGTTTATGTCTAAATTAGTATAAATTTTAAATTTAAATTATGGTTTATTTAACGACGCCGGAATTTTATCCCGCAGGAGTTCTTTTACATGCCACTAAATCTAGTGACATGAGCCTGTCGTATTTAAGCACACTTGAATGCCATCGACCTGGGCCGGGATCGAACCCGCAACCTCGGGCAACAAATCTGCCACTCAGGGCGACTAAATTAGTACAGATATATGCGAAATTTAGTTCAGGTTGAACCGTAAGTAATGTCATTAATTTCAAAGAGATATTCTTCGACATATTTCAAACAAAAAAGTTTAATACAATTTTCTGGTTTTTTCTTCCTTTAAGAGATAAAAATTGTTTTATAATATGAAACATTTCATAGCGTGTTTTGGAAAAACCGTTGATTTAATTCCCAATATTCTCAGTCAATTTAAGAGAGCAGTGTATTATGATAATAAATTATTGAAAGAATTTTAGTTTTGTTCATTAAATATGCAGAAATTTGACCCGAACAAATGTAACACCGTAAAATTCCTTTCCAGAACGAAAAGCACAGATTTACATTAAATAAATATTTCACGTTGGAGAGGCTATAAGATCAAGATGTCAAAGCCTTCTAAACTCAGAACCATTAAGAAATAAGTATCCATGGAATTACAGCTTGTTTTATTCATGGTCACGATTTCATGACTGCCTAAATCGGCCCTATAATAAAAAAAATCTGTTAGGAAAATTTGTATGCTACATCTCGTTGCAATGAGTATTACAGATGTAGTATAATACGGTTTAAAATCACAGCCTACTATATACAGTCACGAAGCTCAATATATAATAAATATGCATCCATAGATAGTTGTTAACCACTAGGATCGCTACTATCGCCTTATTATAGGCAATGCGAAAAAGTACCTGCACAGTCTATTCCTAGCAACCCCAACAACTCAAGCTTCGTGACTGTATATACTAGACTGTGCTAAAATGTAAATATGAATGACAAATTTGTTACTATTTGTGTTACGTGTAATATTTACGTCATGAAAGCTCTAGGCAATGCGTTAATTTGTTATTAAATGAAGTTTGTACATTGAATATTGCATTTTCTTTGGAAGTGAATAAATGAATAGCAATTGTAAAGTGATAACTTATTTTTTTACACAATAGTGTTTGAAAGACTCTCTTTAAGCACTGATAACAATGGGTAAAATGTAACTACGCACTATCGTAGAAAAAATCATGAATGAAGCCTTCTATAAAAAAATAAAAGAGATCTAAAAGCCTTCTCTACGGACATAACATCCACTCTCGCACCGAAGTTTCATTCTTTAGTGTCTCACCTTCATTTGTTTAATCATAATGTGGGCCTAGTTTAAAAACTCTCCCTTACGTAAACGACTGATACGAGTGCGCATGTGAAGAGACAACAATGAGACAAGTTTTACAAGAACTTTTGAACGCGATCGCAGCATCTTTCGTTTGTTTCTATTCTCGGAGAGTTGACGCAATTTGGAAGCCCGTGTTCTCAGATGGCTTTGAGTTGTCACAGAGATCTTGGTTGTTTTGTCTTCCTTTGTTCTTGCCCTGGAATCAATAGGTCTCTCACTTAATGATGTTCTTATTGAAACAACGATCAGGTAACCTCCCTAAGTTTAACTCTTTGTTACTTCCCTGGGTATCAACTATCTTCATCTATCTTTGCCTGCAGACGTAGCATACAATATCTGTGTTAATCGATTCTGGTCTAAATGCTGAATTTCAGTCGTCCCATTGTGTAAACAAAACATGCTCTGAATTAAACAGAATCATTAATTCACATTCTTCAGATGGAAGAAAGCAAACGAAATACTTTTTTTATTGATTGTATTACGACGATTTATCAACTGTGATAGTTATATAGCGTCGTTTTCATACTCTCTATCGCTATCATAATATTAATACTCCATCACAACGCGATAACACGCTAGAAATTCCACTTCACACATCATCTCTGTATTCCTCATCTTTCACTGTTGCTACCTCTCGTCACTGGAACTCTCTGCCGCCTGAAGTCATGGGCTGCCGAACATTGAAATCTTTCAAATCCAAGTTGGAAAATTATCTTATGACAAGTTGCCAAAGTAACTTACTATTATGACAAGTGTTGTATTGCATGTTTCCGCGTATTCACATTTTTTTAATGTTCTAGTGATATTTAACTTATTTTATGTTTTTGTTTTCATGTTTTCCGATAATAGTATATCTATAATGTGATAAGTTGAGCTATATATAATCATAATTTTCCTTACTGTGTGTACCTAAAAATATTGTATTCATTGTATGTTTTGTACTGCACTATTTTATTACTATTATTATTATTATTATTATTATTATTATTATTATTATTATTATCAATAATTGTCTTATTTTTATACATTGTCTCATATATTTTGACCTGTTGTTCACATTTTATAATGCTTTTTCCTTTCTTTCTGTATGTTATATATTATGTCTGATTTCTACTTACTTGTTGTTTACATTTTATTATTATTTCTTATTCAGTTTTGTGTGTAAAATTGTAGTGTACTTTGTAAATTTATAGTGTTTTTTGTACCGCAGTTTTACTCCTGGTTGAGTGTTAGAGAAGCCCGTATGGCCTTAACTCTGCCGGGTTAAATAAATTATTATTATTATTATTATTATTATTATTATTATTATTATTAATGCAAACGAAATGAGTTCAGTGTCCACCTACATATAGAATGTATCGAGTCAGCTAATTCAGGTTCATGACTTACAGTATGTCGACATCTGATCACCAAATTGGAATAATAAGTTATTATTAAAGTAAGACCTAAATAATTACAATTAATTTGTGAAAAGGAACAGATAAAATAAGGTTTAATGTCTTAATGGTTATCACGATTGGTTTAAACATGCACTAAAACCAGACGTAAGTGCAAGTTTGAACCAATAAATTATTGAGATATGCGATAAAATAATGAGTCTAGGAAATTGTATATTTAGTATGTAGAACTACATTTGTTTATAGATCTTTTGTTATATTATTAAGTTTTGTACTTGTGAACTATATCAATAAAATCAATATCAATGAGTTCAGTGTCCAGCGCCGAAAGTTACCATTTGCTCTTAATGGATTGAGGGAAAAGACCGGAAAAAAATCAAATAGGTAACAGTACGAACCATGGTTTAAACTTGGGTCCTCTTGTTTCACGATCAGGCATGTAATCGTTACTCCACAGCGATGATAGAAATACGTTTGAAGACATCTAAAGCATAAATTATGCCTACGTTAAAAAAAACACGCACGCACGCATACACACACACGAGGCAGTGTTATGAAATGAAAAAGCAATTACAAAATATTACATTATAGTATATTACAGAAATGAGACTTAAAAGAAATATCGGTTGTCAAAGAAACCGGACGACTGAAACTGGGGCACCATGTCTGCGCCACTTGCAATAGTGCCATAATGTTCTTGCGCCTTTCTGTAGAGCCGTAATGTGTTAGCGCCAGTAAGTCATGTATACTCGTAAGTTTAAGAACGTTTTTTTTTTTTTACGATTTAGGGCACAATTTTCCGTCCCATTTTCCCAGACTGCGGGTTTCTCATTAAATTTTGTGGATATTATAACTGATATTTCATTTCTCACTCATTTCAGTAACCGCTTTCCATTTGTAAGACGCACGAAATTTTTGACGTGCTGGTGATTATGAAGACTGACTACAGTTTTGGTGTTCATGCATCTTATGGCTCCGTCACTGCCTGCTCATTCCTCTTTCTTAGCATTGAGTTTCGCGTGGAGTATTGTTGTCCAGATTGGACGCTAGAGCGCAGCAAGTAACTGCCGTTGGTTTGGCTGTGTTAAATGTGCAGAGTGAATTATAATATTTTAATTTAAAATCTTAGAAGTAATTACAGTGTATGTGATTGTTTATTAATTATATTATTTTTTCTTTAAAATATATTGGAAGTAAGAAATATTCGAGTTAAAATATGTTTCATTTAATGTTGTTTTCTAAACAATATTTTTTGTAGGAGATATAAAACTTCGTTTCCTGAACATAATAACATTAATTATAGTATATTTACAATGGTCTAAGTTTTTCCTATTAAGATCTTAATTAAACTAATTTCTTGCCATTTTAAGTGTAACTTATCTGTCAGCCATGGTATTACGTAGAGCAACAAGAAGTGTAAAGGATCAGAATACAATATCTCGTGAAACACATTGAATTATAACTCAATATTTCCAAAAGTATGGGGTAAATAATCTGTTTGCATTATTTTACTCAGCATTTCTTTTCGGGGGTGGGGAATTTTTTTTTTTAATGAGCGCAAAATTTATCACACTTCGAATGGCCCTTTTTAGATATGGAGAAGTTACTTTCTGAAAATACTGAATTTAATAAAAGTCGAAGCGAAGACAGTTCATCTAGGGTGCCTAACACCCAAAATATATTAGGAGGGTGGACAAGACTCTATAGCTTAGGGAGGCAACTTGTCTAGGGAAAGGAAAATCCCAAAATCAAACCCAACTCAGACCGGCCTAGCAAGCCACCTGAGATGTAATTTTAGAGCTCCGAGAAACACACAGATGATAGCCGGACTGAACTTACTTATGACTACTAGGCAACGACAAAGGAAAAAACGAATACGGAAAAATAATACAGTGAGATTCTCAACATGGAATATAACATCCTGGAATACAAGAGACCAAGAAATATTAATGCAGTTAGAAGAAAAGAAAATAGATATATGCTGTATTTCAGAAACAAAAAAGAAAGGGAAAGGCACCACAAGAATAGGAAATTACATTTTTGCATATAGTGGTAAAGACAAAAACAAGAGAGCGAAAGCCGGAGTTGGAATTTTACTCCATGGTAAATATGAACAAAATATTGTAGATATAGATTATATTAATGAAAACATGATGGTAGTAAAATTGAATTTCAGTGGAAATCTCCTCTATATATTTAGTGTATATGCTCCTGACATAAGTAAACCAAAACTAGAACGTGCAAAATTCTATGTAGATCTGCAAGATCAATTAGATAGAATTCCTACTAATGATCGAATACTTATAATGGGGGATTTGAACGCTAGAATAGGAAACAAGGTTATTAATGGAATTAATCAACGTTTTAATGAAGAAATTATTAATGATAATGGAGACATGCTAGTGGAATTTTGTTGTCAAAATAATTTAAGGATTAATAATACATTCTTCGATCATGACTTAAAATATAAATACACTTTTAGAGGTTCCCGAGGTACGGAATCGGTAATAGATTATATAATAACCAACAGAATGTTTAAACCCACGGAAATATTAGATGTGAGAACACTGAATTCGGCAGACATAGGCACTGATCATATGCTACTGCTTGGTAAGCTAAGATGGGATCTTCAAATAATTAAAAGGCAGAAGCCAGAATATATATATATATATATATATATATATATATATATAAATTTAACATAGAATCAATGGACCATACGTCAATTAGAGATCTATATGCCAGACGTTTAGCATATAAAATCGAAGAAAATAAAATAGATATTAATGATAACGAGGAAACAGCATGGCATAAGATAAGAAACAACATTTTAAACACAGCTGAGGAGACACTAGGAAAGAGGAAGGTGAGAGTTTGTCCTCCTTCAGAAGGGTATAAAACGCCATGGTTTACAGAAGAAGTTAAACAAATAGCCCAACAAAAGAAGCAAGCTTTTATTAAATTTAGGAGTACACAAAAAATAGAAGATAGAGAGATATATAAGAAAATTAGAAATGAAACTAACATAAGAATAAGACAAATAAAAGAATCCCATTGGGAATTATTTACAAAAGGAATGGAGTCGGATTTATATGGTGCGCAAAAAAAAGTTTGGCGAATGTTAAGAAATATAAGAGCTGAGATAAATGAAACAATAAAAATAAATAAAATTAATGAATCGACATGGAAACAGCATTTCACACATCTCTATTCTGATGACATTATACTTGACAATGATAACCAGGAGACACAAATTACAGAAGAAATAATAAAGGAAGAAAATGAAGAATTTCAAATAACAGAAGAAGATGTTCAAGTGGTTATAAAGGAACTAAAAGGAAGAAAGGCACCAGGAATAGATGAGATAAAGAACGAATTCCTAAAATATGGGGGAAAGAAACTAATAGAGGAAATAACTAAATTATTTAATATTATACGAAAAAATCAGAAAATCCCCAATGAATGGAAAACAAGTGTTACTATACCTATATACAAAAAAGGAAATAGGGACGACCCAGAGAATTATAGAGGAATTACTCTCCTTCCTTCTGTGTTAAAGTTACTAACGAAAATATTACACAGAAAACTTCTGTCATATATATGTATTAGTGATGAACAACAAGGATTCAGACCGAATAGAAGCACAACAGATGCAATATTTATAACAAGGCAAATAGTAGAAAAGGCAATTGAATATACAACACCTGTTTTTCTATGTTTTATAGATTTGACAAAAGCCTTTGATAGAGCTAAATTAGAAGATATAGTAGAAATCTTGCAAGAGAAAGAAATACCAAGAACAGTAATAAATTTGATAATGGATATAAATACAAATACTGAAACAAAGATTTCTATAAATGGGAAATTTACGGAAGGAATTAAGTGTGCAAAAGGAATAAAACAAGGAGATTCTCTAAGTCCTTTATTGTTTAATTTGATAATGGATAAAATTATACAAAATGTAAAGTGTCTTCCAGGTTACCAGATGGGAAATAAAAATTTTAACATAGTATGTTATGCTGATGACGCAGTTCTGATTGCCAGAACAGAGGATGAACTTCAACGATTACTTCATCGATTCGCGACAACAGCAGAAAAATTTAATATGGAAATTTCTACAAATAAAACTAAATGTATGTGTATATCTAAGAACCCAATAAGATGTAAATTGGAAGTTAATGGGAAAATTATACAACAAGTTATGGATTTTAAATATCTTGGAATACACATTTCTAGTTCTCGTAGATTGATTGATGAAGTAAGAACTCAGGTTTTTAAAGCATCGAGAATATCAGGATACTTAAGAGATGTCATCTGGAAAAACAAATATCTAAACACAGAAAGCAAAGTAAAAATTTATAAAACATGTGTACGACCAATAATGACATACGGAGCGGATACGAGAGCAGATACTAGCCAAACGAAACGACTCATGAGAACAGCAGAAATGAATACTTTAAGAGCCATAGTAAGCAAAACAAGATTTGACAGAGTTAGGAACCAGGATGTTAGGAAAGAATGTAATATTATAGATGTTGAGACTTTCATCACAACGAAGAAAAGGGAATGGAGCTCCCATGTGGATAGAACTGACAACACGAGACTTATTAAGGCAGCAAAGAACCTACGCCCTAGAGGAAAAAGAGAAGTGGGCAGACCTCTCAAGAGATGGAATGAGACGTAATCATCATTGACGTAGCGTGTGTAAACAAACAGGCTTATGCCTATAGAAAAGAAGAAGAAGAAGAAGAAGAATAAAACAGTAGGCCTAGTATTCGTATAATATTTCCATGGATTGAAAGAAATTGCTATTTTACAAGCAGGAAGTTACCATCATATTGTCATGGATGAAAATATAATAGGATGCAGAACTTACTGAGTTTCCCGTAACACATGCTACAGGCGCTAATGTAGAAACTGATCTTGCTGCCATCTGTTGGACGGTGGAGAACTTATTAAATCTAGCAGCGCACCAAGTAGCGAAAACAAAAAGCTAATTACTCCATGCATTTAGTAACACACCTGGTGACGAAAATGTTAACATGCAGAAAATATTCCTTCCCTCCCACCCTTATCGATATTCTCAACTAACCCAATTTAAAACACATTTATTTATTTCTCACACCATCTTCCACTGAAAATTCTTACCAGAGCCAACAGAAAGATAAAAGAGACGATCTATTTTACACTACCCAATTAAAGTATAACCAGACAAAGACAGAAAATAAAGCAAAAGGTTAGATAATTGGGATTGTATTCTTTGGGTATTTAGTGTACAGCGCAATGGAAAAGTCCGCAAAAACTACTTAGATAGTTCAATTTATTACATTACGATTACTTTACAATACATTCAACAACACTATTTTTACAACGTCCATAAACATCACTGTTTAACAAACACTGCTTATACACACACTCAGTATCACTTTATGCCCACTCATTAGTAAGTTTCTGGCTGCCATCTTGTCTTCTCGAGCATCGTCTGTTCGTCTCGAACGAACGGATAAATATAGAACTCTGGGTAATCTACCCAACATGTAGTTCTAATGTTCACCACCCACGATGTCGGGCGCTGATCATCTTATTTGAACCCCCTTCCGTCAGATGGTGCTGATCACAGTTTCGCATCCTATTATATATTCATCCATGATATTGTCGTTAATTCAAACCATGATTTCCAATAATCTCTTAGCTCGGTTACAGGAAACATATACGAGTATTTCTTCGTAAATATGTTTAAACTTGTTCAAATATTTTATATCAGTTTCAGACATTATTTTTATTACGTTAATTCATTTTAATAATAATTTTAGTAAACGCCTAAAGCAAGCTTAGACCTACTTGTATAATTGTATTTATATGATATAAACCCGTTAATTAAAACTTGTGTTTAGATGTAGTATCGCTTAGAAAAAAAATACGTTTTAAGTTTAGTATTATTACATAGTAAGCGCTGCGAAAGGATCCGAACAATCTGGGCCATCGTTTCCCTAA
The DNA here is from genome assembly GCF_040183065.1 of Periplaneta americana. NCBI lineage: Eukaryota > Metazoa > Arthropoda > Insecta > Blattodea > Blattidae > Periplaneta > Periplaneta americana. Next base: position 31,559,399 of record NC_091127.1, on the reverse strand, counting down.
GACTTCGCCTCTTCTGGTACTTAAGGACGTCGTAACAATAATTATTTTAGGGTACTTTGCATATACTGATAATGTTAATAGCGGTGGGCACTATCTGCCAACTAGCGGCAAAAATTTTTTTCAAGACTCGGACATAAGCGCTGATTGAGCAGGCAATGTAAGCAGCCGTAAAATGCAATCCAGCAGGCAGTGGTCCATGTTTAGAGATGTTATTTTAGCAGGACAACTGTTAATTGTACAACGTATACGCCCATCTATATGTGTACGCCTTACGAAAATTGAAACCCTCTCTCACCAGTAAGTCTTGTCCTCCATTACTGCCTCCTTGAACCATCTCCATGACAACCTTCACGAGTCAGCCCCACAATGTTTATGTCTCCCAACTAGATATGTCTAGTACTCAATGCAAACACGCCATCTAGGAATCGTGCCTTAGTAGAAAGAGAGGTACTATACGCATGCCACCAGATTTCGTGCGCGATCTCTACCAACTTAACAAAAAAAAACATATTTAGACAATGTCGTTGGTGCATTCCTTTAAGTCTATATAACTGTATTCTTCAATTACAAACAAATAATTCGGGCGCAAGCGCATTGCACCGACTGAAACTGACATAGGCTATTTTTCGACATAATTCTGGCTTGCCATGCAACGCAATTCCCTTAGAAAAAGAGAGAGAAAAATGGATAGACGAAAAGAGGGGACTGAATAACATTTGAAGATGTTTACGAAACAATTCACTGTCCAGTAATTTCTTACGTTTCTGTAATACGTGGACTGGCAAATATGGGGATGATTAATGATTGTTTCACTATAAAATAAACATTTTTCACCCCCTGGAGGTAAATATACTACCACAGAACACAAGATTACCATTATTACTCATGGCTACACGCCGAGTTCGAAGATATTGTGCCCATTGGGACAGGATAAACGTTGTCAAGCTACTTGTATTACCAACATAGGCTATAAATATCGTTGTCATACATTATTCACGTGACATCAAAGATACATGCCAGACAATTTCCAGGCGTAGGCTATCATTTATACTGTCGGGTATTAATGAAATTATAATAAACAATTCAACTCATATCTTAGAGCACAAGAGATAGTTTACGTCACAATAATCCCAGGAGACCCGGATTCAAATTCAGGCAGTTCAGACTTACAATCTTTCCACAAGAATCGATTGTATGTTCCTTGACTTTGTTTAATAACGTTTCACACGGTAGCTTATACTATGATGACTATTATAAACAGAACCCGACTACTTGTGAATATTTTTATATTATTTAAATACAGGGTGCTCCGTTTGGATATGGATAAAATAAAAACACCGTAAAACATTTACTAATGAACTTTATTTTTTGAAACTTTGTGCATACAACACTGAAAGGTGGGAGATTCCTAAGAGCTCAACATGACCCCCATTGCGCACCCAGCACAACTCATAACGGTGATGCAATTCAGCTCATGTCCGTTGTAACATAAGAGCGGTGATTTGTTGAAAAGCTTGAGTAATTTTTACTCTCAGATCATCAATGTTCCTGGGTTTCTGTGAATAGACAATGTCTTTAACAAAACCCTACACGAAGAAGTGAGAACTGATGAGATCTGGGGACTTTGGGGGCCAAGCCAAGAGATAGCTGCTTCTCGTACTGGGTTTCGCCTGCGATCTCCTGCATGTTATTTTTAACACACAACCTGTTTCTACACATGTTCGATATCACAACATTATGGAATCATATTTAGGTGCATTACGCACAGCATACTCACGTCAAAATTCCCTTTGGACTCTTAACACTCAAATTTAGCATACCAAAGAACGCATTGTGCCCGATGTTGATTTCTAGTACCCATTTTAATCAGCTACGATTTTCATTTGTCCTTTCAGATTATGCATTGTTGATTGTGATATGGAAACTCCCATCTTTTAATCTTAATATAACCAGCAAGAAAATTTTCCTACTATCATAGTAGCTTTATAATAATAAATTAATATTATCCATACCCAAACGGATCAGACTGTATATCCTTAAATTGTTTTATTTAATTATTTTTGCGACAAATCTTATTTACAAACACAAACAAGAATATCAAGTACAGAGCGAGTAGGTAGAGTTTGAGATTCGTATTCAGGAGGTCCCGAGTTCAAACTTCGTGGTCGACCAGTCCGACTGGAGTTTTCATGGTTTCCCTCAGCAACAAAGGCAAATGCCATGAATCATCATCGCCTCATTCACCAATATCATAAACAATAAAACCATCTATAATCAGTTACATGAACACAAGCCATCTACAACACACAATAGAAAAAGGAACTTAACAATAGTAAAAACTGCCTACTGGTATACACATAGATACTACACTTGCGAAATGACCACAGGTGTTAAAGCGTGCATAATTAAACTTAACAAAAGAATAATAATATCAAGTGTCTGTTCAACATTTTGAGAAGTAAGGATGGATTGGATCGTTAATGAAATCAATTTTGGAAGGTTGAAGTATTCAATAGTTATTAGAGTAAAAGCTGTAACCTCCTCCTCCCACTTCTTAAACTCTACAACAGCGGTCATCAGCACAGTGCACCCTCGAGCTAGCGTCACTTACCCGCGGATAAGAGATACACTCGCGTGCATCCGTGGATGCTGGCGGGTATGCTTTCTACCTCTCCCTTCTGCACGACGCGACGGTGCACATTTCGATACACTTCTTACCCTTTACCCATTTCAGCGAGTGCTGACCACCACTGCTCTAGAGGTGGAGTTAACATGCTAATTGAGGTTCGTTTTCCGACCAAAGTCATCAGTAGGCACTTTGCAACAATGTGGCCTCCGCGATCTCCAGATTTCAATCCGGCTGACTTTTGGTTGTGGGGTTATCTAAAAGACCGAGTTTTCCTGACACATCCAACAACCCTACTGCAACTGAAAGATGTCATCTCGCAAGAAATTGCCAATATTCCAAGACATTATCTGCATGGTGTCGCAGACAGAATGCTGAACAAGAGAACGGCGGACATTTTCCCAAAGTTTTGTAAACCCCGTTGTTTGCCCAACGCTGTGATGTTTTTGTTTTTTCCCTATCACAAATATTATAATATTTATAGCGGTTTAATTTTTGAACTGACTTTTGAAATATATATATATATATATATAGGGTATTTCAAAAGTCAGTTAAAAATTATATATATATATATATATATATATATAAATAATTCTAAATCTCTTTTAATGTTTCATTATGTTTTTGTAAAAGATAATATTAACTGAAAAAAACCCTTTCAAGTGTTGACAGAATTTTGTATTTAATTGGAACTACACACAGATTAATTTGTTTTTACCTCATTTTTCTTACAGGAGAAGCATTTTTGTAGGCACAAAACAAGCAAGTATATACACAACAGAAAATTAATGTTAATGGTTTCTGTCTCGTTGAGGAAATAGCCTCACAATCGTTTTATAACTTCTCAATTTATTTTTAATATGATGGTTCTGGCTTTAAATAAGGTATTATATGTAGCATAGCGTAATATGGTTTATGCTCGACCATGCCGAAATGTAGTAATTATACACCTGGTAGCAGACCTTTAATGCATGTCATTAAAGTACACCTACTCATTAAAGGTCAGGTCTTTCAGCCAATGACGACTCAGGTTACAACTGTTCAGCCAATGACAGGTCAGCTTTCTACCGTTATAAAACCGCAAGTATCGATTATTCTCGGATATGCAATCGAAAAACAACTAGCGAAACGCCACGGAGGCTGGAAATCCAATACTGTCGCAGAAGGTTATGTTCTGTTACTATAATAATTAGCGTTAATTGTAAATAATATTCAAATAAATTCAATTTGTCATCTCGTTTTTCAATGTCTAATTTAATTTGAATGTTATCTCTGTAGGTTCTTATGGCCTAGCAAGGTCAATGTGGACATCTGTTCCTCGGAAAAAATCAATACTTTCACGTCTGCACACATCTCACAACATACGGGACAGTGCTAAAAAATTAATAATATCAAGTTAGAAATATGGTCGAGCATAAAAAGTCGTATGAAACTCGCCTATAATGGTAATTAAGAAGCTCGTATGAAAATGATGAAACTCGCTTGCGCTCGTTTCATAAATATTTATACTCACTTCTTAATTACCTTCATTATAGGCTCGTTGCATAATGTACTATTATGGTTCTTCTGTTGATCTCTAATATTTCATAATTATATTTGATTTAAAGTACAACGCAAATAAGCCTACATAAAATTATTAACATTCTCAATTTCTCTATTACCAAATAGGAGAAACTGTGTTTTAATTTACTTACTAGAGTTAATAAAACATTTGTTTTGTCCACAGTAATTCCTATCCCTATCAGTTTGGAATGATTTTCAAGCTCTGTATATACTTACTATACTGTTATATTTCCACCTACTCATCTATTCATTTTTTCGTTTATATGTTTACTAAAAAAACCCAAACCGAAACCTAGTTCATCACACTAAAATCACGCTTCAAAACATTTTCGATGCCAGGCTTCATATCCGTTTGTTCAACACGAACTTCCTATGTGTGCTGTGCTATTCACACATTGAGGATTTACTCTATGCTTTTATTCTGTGCGTTTATTAATTGACAAAAATCCCGTTCAAAGTCATTGATTTAGTAATTATCGCTTTACTCTGTCCACGTCCCGGCTTCCAATCAAACACTTGTATCCCATTACAACGCTTGTAAATTACAGTTCAAATTATGCATGGGCTACACAGCGTGGAAATGTTATGTTATAAGGTATTAGAAACTCGTACAGATTTTTTTAACGCAAGCCCTGTTTTTTTGTAAAAGCGAGTAACAGTGCAGGACTGAGAAACTTAACTGACATGGGGTCTGACGAATTAAGTAGTGATTGAGAATTACCCGCACTTAGATGACAGATACGGAGAACACGGCTTTTCTGGCTTGAATCGTAAAGGAGGATGAAGTGAGTGCATCATTACTAGGGATAGAAGTTCAAATACCGAACCTTCTTATTCTTCGTACTCTTAAATTAGGATTCAATCCTGTTCTATTTCAATCGGTGCTCTGAGGATGACCCATAAATAGGTCAAAACATGTAAACAAGGTACGTTAGAATTTAACACAAGAAAGTCTCATCATATATATTCCGAAATATTATATTAATACCTTTATTTCTCAATATATAACCTGTACTCATTTCCCTGGTTTCTTTTATTATTTCCTCCATGATGACGTTAAAAAGGATTGTATTTAAATTGTCTTCCTGTTTCAATTGGTATCTTTTCTGTCAATTGGTTATTTATTCTAATTCTTGTACTGTTATACACCGAACCTGTTCTTTAAAACTATTTTTTGTCCCATAATATTCCATTTAGCATTGCTATTGCTGATCTTTCTTTATTTATCTTGTCTTTAATATCAACCTCTTTTCCGGCCTCTTTATTAATTTTGACACCTAAATAATACAATACTAAAAATGTAAGCCCAATACTAACTTTTAAGTCACAGAAATCCTTACCCTATAATGTGTTCAAAACTACTTCCGACCTGACAAATGGGCCTTTAACATGTTACCACAGTCTAGTATATACAGTCATGAAGCTTGAGTTGTGAGGGAGCTAGGAACAATAGGCTATGCCGGTACTATTTCGCATTGTCTGTAATGAGGCGATATTAGCGATCCTAGTGGCTAACAACTATCTATGGATGAATATTTACTATACTTGTTTTTTTGAAAGATGGGACATGACAGGGGCGTTGCGATCGGAAAAACAACTGAATGCCACATAGCGTGGTAGGCCTGTTGCTATGGTAACAACGGTTGAGTTGCCAAACTTACCGTTCCCACGTGGCGAGTGCTTAATAGCTCTCTTGGCCCCATTTATTGTGCACACAATATTAGCATTGGTACGTTTCGTGTTTGATTCTCTGTCGATTTTTGTATTATTTTCTTACCTTCGCGTCAATTGTCAATGAATGTTTTAACGTCAGCCATCTTAACGTCAATTGCTAGCTTCCATCAGCTGGCAGCGTGGTAGTCCATACTGGCAAACATAGCACTGTAGTTCTAAGCTCGGCCGCTTAACTGTCATGTCCCATTTTTAAAAAAAAACAAGTATACGTATTGAGCTACGTGACTGTATATAGTAGACTGTGATGTTACCATGGCAACCATTCGAATCAACCAATCACTAGAGGCGCGTAACCATGGTAACGGGACGGTGTTGCCATATCTATGTTTACAAGTTGCACGTGCATAATATAATGCCCCACATGACTTTGAGTTGGCTGGTTAGCGCGTGCGTTGTGTGGATTAAAAATATGGTTTAGTTTTATTATTGTTTTAGTGTATCGATAATTACTGTGTTTAAATTATATTACACGTATTATCTTCGTTGTCATTGGTGGAGTGTGTGACTAGACGTGTGTTTTCTAGTTCTGCGAGAGTTTCTAAACAGGTGACTTGTGCAATGTCGGAAGGAAGGAAAGGCAGGCGGAGAACAAAGAATATTGTACAAGGTGCCCCGTTAACAGTGAAGCGCGAGAGATTGTGTGTAACGTAAGAGAGTATTTTGAGATGGAAAAATATAATGGCGGGCCTCTTTTACCTTTGGCGCAAGTCGTAATGAGAACTGCTGCTTGTGTTAAAATTAATAAGAGCACTGTTATTGATATTGGAAAAGAAAATGACCGTGTAGATGAAGATGACGCTGGGTCCTCAAGACTTGAAACACCGGGGAAAAGGGAAAAGTGGAAAAAAATGTAACAAATAAACAACAACTATTTTTAACAAAATAATCTGCCCTCAATGAGAGTGACCATAAAGATCCAGAATAAAAGCACTACAGAAATAATTTAGAAAGACAAAAAGATTAAATACGGGAATTGTTTAGTAAAACATCCAGAGAAATGCAAACCGAAAAGAATCGTCAATGGCCAAAATATAAATGGTAATGCAATATTTGGATTGAATCCTTAAGAATATCCAATAACATTTTTTGAATTTCACAAAATCGGAGACCGAGTGCTTTTAAAATATTCCATGTGAACTTAGGAAGAGTGCCAGGCGCACCAAACAAAAGACCAGAAACACTCCACTGGCTAGTGGGAAGGTTATATTTCACACTTAGATAAGGGATGCAGGACTCATAAATGGATTTCTTCTCCTCATCAACGTGTTGTGCCTGCAGGGCATCCCTCTCGAACCGGATTGTAGGATCAAGAACTATTCCCTTAGATTGAGTCCTGTGGATGGCTACAATATCTGCTCTTCTGTTCGAATCTAAGGATGAAACGCAGTGGATCTCCTCGTATACTTCCCATCCACGACGCTTGAGGACATCAGCAATACCGGTCCTGGCCTTATGGTGTCGATTGTTGCGCAGCAGCTCCGTTTTTCGACAGAATCCCAACACGTGACCAAGAGGAAGATGCTTTTCTAACAATACTGCATGAGCGAATACTGGCGTCATAAAAGTAAAGGTATCGTATTAAATTTAAACTTGCTTTTACAGTCTACATTCTTTCAACGCTTTTCTAACAATATTACAAAAGCCTGCTGCTGCTACTGCTACTAATAATAATATAGGCCTACTAAAAATAATAATGTACACTAATTTTAATGCATAGTATTCAACAAATTGGTTAGTAATGTATACGTTCATGTCAGCTGTTCGTTAATGCACTCTATCGGCAGCGCGCTCGCTTACACAACAAGATGGACAACATGACAACACTGCTCCCCCTTCTCTGTAAACTGTCAAGTCGGAAGTAGTTTTGGTCACACCATAGGTCAAATGAGAAACGAGACGAGAAAGGGAGGAAGGGAAATTTATATAAAAAGAAAGGTGAGAAAGAGAATTATACAGCGACATCATTTTATTTTTACTACAATTTTTATTGTACCTGAGTTTTTGAATGTACTTCACTACCACCCACTCTACTAGTAAACTTCCAACCGTTCTTCACACAGAACCAAGCGTATACAGTCAAAGTCGCCTTACGGTCATAGTAAACACAAACAGTACTGCGTTAGTGAGTATAGTACGTTCCAGAAATATGTTCGCTTTCAATATTGAATCATATTCTCACACAAGTACTGTCGTCCGTTTAACTATGTTGCATCCCGATTTCCCCACCCACTTCTGCCCGTCCCTTTGTGGCTGGGCTGTCTTAGCTCTTTTCTGAAAACATTATTTTCTGTTAGGAATTGGACGTCTACGTAATATTATACAACTGTTTAAAATAACTTAAATAAAAGGACCTCGTTAAGTAATTAACTGTCACGTGATTTCCCCTCTTTCTACGACCGTGCGACATAACCACTTGGACGGACAGTAAATAGCATGTCTGAATAATTTTATCTTTTCGGATCGGGCAAAAATGAAGATTGAATTTACAGTACGTAAGGTACTCTTTTATAGAGTAGGTACAGAATTATTTCAACACGAGTTTACTAGTACGAAGGACGAAACTTCTAGTTAGAACTAGGTACAATAATCTATAATCTATGCACAAAAGAACTGAAACCTGTATCGAAATGAACGGCCACCATTTTCAAAAATGTGTTTAAATACCCATATTATGATTATTTTTCCATTTAACTTCATTTTCTATATTGTACGCTAATGTACTATAGACAGTATAATATACACTGCATAATGAATACGTCCGCATGGTTTGCTCAGTTCGTGAGTAAAAACACTTATTGTTAATATTGTACTGTATTTTGGTTAAACAAAAAACTAATGAAAATTATCGAACTCAAAATCGCGATATTTCCTAGTTTACGTAAATGGATGAACTACTTTTCTTCCCTCCTATACCTAGTAGAGTGATGTGTTTGTGTTTTACGCCAGTATCATCGAACTACAGTCGTGGAAGGGGCTAGCAAACTGTGTTTCCGGTTCTCTAAAAGTACAGTCAGGTTAATATTAAAAATGTTAGTAAAAATAAAATGATGTCCCTGTAAAAAGGAAAAGTAGAGAAGAAATAAAAGAAGAACAAGAAGAAGATAAAAGTTAAGCACGCGTTTTCAACTTGTAATGGATGTAATACACTCATTTAGAGTGCAGTACAGTATTCTACAATATTCTGTTAGCAACACGCAGCTTAACGTTGTCTACTTCCTCATATCCTACGGTGTGATAGCAGCGGCTGAAGAAAGCATGCGTTGGCAAGGAAAGTTGACGAAGTGAACTGTACCTTTTGTTCCCTCAGTTGAGCCTCCAACACGTCGGCGGTGTGCCCCACCGCCCCCATCCGCTCGAGGCGAGTCTCCATGCGCCCCAACCAAGCTTCCACCTCCAGTCGCTTGCTCTCGTAGCGCTGGCTGTCAGTCAGCATGGCGTCCAGTTGCGTCTTCCTCTGCATCACTTTGGAGTTTGTTTCGTCCCAATGCTCGCGCAATTTCGTCACTGTAACACAAAGAAACGCGGCCTTATAGCGACTTTGTTTCTAGGAGACCGACAGCACAAATGACAAAGCTATGTAGTATCACGTACAGTCTGCCGAAACATTTCAAATTGTCAGTGCTAAATTTGACGAAGTACAGTCCCAGAAAAAAAAATGACCCGACTCTTGAAGATATTTACAAAGTACGATTCATACCACAACAGTTTCCAATCCAGTATTATTTGAATAGTGTTATAGGAAAGTATTTCACAACTAATGCAAACAGCACGAAATTAATCTGCAAATGAGATCAATTCTGTGCCTAAGATTCGTTTTGAAACAAACACGATACAGTACGACAACCCCGATTATGACAATTCATCGCAAGCATTCCGATATCTCTATGCTAGACACTTTATAAATATCCATCTATTATTAAGAACACAGAGTGTTTCCGAGGTTGTGTTACAAACATTCAAGGATGATGGCGAAGGGCACATGTATCAATTTGAGATCAGGAACCCTGGTCCGGAAATGACCGAATCGACAGTTACAAGCAAAAATAATTGTGTGGAAATGAAATAATTTTATTCCTCTGTACACCTTATTTATGTGTATTTATCTGTACATCTTACACATACTGTATTCATCTGACGTTGTTTACGTTGTCTACCTACAATATTCCGTTCAATGCGCTGTCTGAGGGTGGGGACAAGAAACTACACTAAGGCAATGCAGATAGCGTAATGTGTAACGGACATGGTCGGTCCTGATATGCACGTTTGTAGACAGCAATGTATGTCTACAAGTTGCAGTGTCCAGTCGATCAGTCCTAGTGAAATGGAGGAGTACACGAGAGCGGAATATGCAGACCTGATTTTCGAATACGAATGAGCCAATGGGAACAGTAGACAAGCTCAAAGATTGTATCGGGACAAGTACCCAAATAGGAGATATCCGATCCATACCATCTTTCCACGACTGTTGCAAAAGTTAAGGGAAGAAGGGCACGTGGTGCCAAATTACAATTCCATTTCCACACAACTATTTTTGCTTATAACTTTCGAGTCAGTAATTTCCGGACCATGGTTCTTTATCTCAAATTGATACACGTGCCCTTCGCCATCATCCCTAAAAGTTTGTAACACCACCTCGGAAACACCCTGTAGATGTATTTTCATCACATTCTTTTTTCAAATAACTTTCGGATTATAACAAAACTCAAAGTAAAATGAATTTCAATAACTACCAAAGCGATCTCATGTAGACTATACAATGGGGTTCAAAGATATATATGACCTACAATTTTATAATCGTGTAAGCCAGTGGTCGTCAGCACTCGCTGAAATGTGCAAAGGGTAAGCGGTGCCGTCCCGTGTACACCGTCGTGCAGTAGGAAGAGATAGATAGCATACCCGCTAGAAGCTACGAGTGCACCATGGTGCACTGCGTTTTCCGCGGGTAAGGGACGCTAGCTCCAGGGTGCTCTGTGCCGACGACCCCTGGTGTAAGCGACATTTCTAACCACGGGATAAGTCAGAACCAAAGATATAAAAAATTTGACAAACATTGAAAGAGTTCTCAATAAGTGGCACCATTATTGGGGCGGTTAAAAAAGTCCCAAGAAAAATGATTATGTAGATTAAGCATAATTATTATCATAATTGACAATATCAGTGGTTTCCAGCTAAACCCATTGTTTATTTACAATCAGTAGAGGGAGATGAAATATTAAATTCTATAATGCGGGTATATTTATGTACGATTGGCAACACTGACTATTATTTTCGCCGGCTATTCATAGAAGTAATATCTAAAGAAGTCACACTTACACCAACAAATTACTGATCAAAAACGAATATTAGTAGGGTCAGGTATCTTTAAACGCCAGTATAGGCCTACTGCTTTGGAACACTGAGCATGCGTAATACGTTGAATCTGAAACTTGGAAAATTCAGGCGGTTCATTTTTTTTTCTGGAATTGTACATAAGGTCTATTGATTTCATCTAGTAAATATAAAAGTCGTATTGATGGGATTTTAATAAATACTAGAATTACTGATGGAATAACAGTTCATCTTACTTCAATTATTTGGCCTTCTAGCAAGAATCGATTACCAGTAATATACCGGTAGATCTATAATAATTACAATAATTTCTAATATCAGCATGTACCGAACAGTTTTATTCTTTGTTTGTTTATGCATATGCTGGAAAGACGGTTTTGGAGGAAAGTTTTATTAAAAAAATCATGTTGTCGATTCTCCAATTATGAGAATTCATACAAAAAACGAATGGGCAAAATCATACTGTCAGTGTGATGTGCTAACGGATCTCATAATCTCTAATGGTGATGGTGATATTGATCATGATGATAATGATAATAATGACAGTGACGTTAATGAGTATCATTTTGGAGGCGATAATGGATTTAATGATGATGATGGTGAAAACGATGGTTATGGATACGATCATAATTTACTGATGGTATGTTTTATCCGAAAATGAAGTCGGAATTTGCATGGCGATGGTTTAAATACCTCAGATGGTGTACGACAGATTAGACTACGAAGTCCAGTCCTAGAAATGACATAATTATGGCTCGAAATTACAGTTATTTAGTGTTCTAGATATTTTAATGTAATAGATTTACCTACTTCAATAATGTGATCACTGAATTATTGACACAGGCCTATACCGTACTTTTCTCCTAAACTATGTTCTTAGCTTTGAGCTAATTTATGTATATTTTGAGTTTTCACGATAAAGAATGAGCAATTTCTATAGGTCATATAAATAGTAATTTATGTATCAAGGGCGAAATGTAGATGTTTATAGACAGAGATAGGGGCTTGCTGATGAGGACCTGTGACCCGAGGTTTAAACATGAAATTTCGCCAAAGGTTCATACATTATTTTGTGGCACACTAGTCTGTAATTCAATAAATTAAAACTTTTTGATAAGAGTTTTAGGTTAGGAATTTGCTTTGTGTTTGTATGTCTTGTTTAGCGTGTTTTGTTTGGTATCTAGGGGCTGTGTATACTAGAAAAAAAAACAGAATATCTAGAATAAAAATTCTTAATCGAGGGACGCCATGCATGATGCTATTATTTCTTTGTTGATAAGTTAGGCCAGCGAATAGTGATTATAAAGAATGGACACTGAGCGAATTTTCCTGTGTTTTGTTTCTCTGTGCGCCGGCGTTTAGTTCCACTTTCAAGCGCTAGAGGGTAGTGTAATCGAGCATACGCTAAGATAATAATAGAGTATAGAGTTGAGACACAGGATCCAAACATCGCCTACCTTATTGCATAATCCAGTAACGCTTTGCTTCAAATAAATTCAAGTTAACAACTTTTCCTTATTTCTCAGGGACGAACTATTTTTATAGTTGTAATAATAATTTTTTATATTTCAGATATAATAAATTATATTATAAAATAATATAATACATTATAAAATTAAGTATCGAATTCATTTAATATTTGTAGATAATATAATATAGATATATGGTTTTACTTCTCGTAAGAGTTTTGTTTTTCCATTTTCAATGCTATCAAATCATTACATATTTTAATTTTTGTTGGGGTCAACGTCTCAACTCTCATCATAAAGGAATTCTAGAGCCTAGACATTACAGTTAATAACGGATTTATTATTTTATGGATCCAATTTATTTTATTTGAGTACATAATGTACCTAGATGTATTATTTGTTATATTTCCGCTGTGTTGACTGCTAGCTGGTGTGATTTCAGCGCCAACTCTAGGGAGAAAGCAGAATCTCACGCTCTAACTGGCTTGAAGGTCATTGAAATCACTCCGGCTATATCAAAGGTACCGACGCGAAGTGTCCATACTTAATTACCTATACGCTGGATAGGCTACCAATCTCTGAATTTAATACATAATGCTCTGTTATGTTGGAAATGGTGTCGGGGTCTGTTGCAACTGAAATTCCTTCTGGAGTTGTTATTAAAGCCAAACAAGCTGAAGATAAGTTGTTACTAATTAAATAAATGTAAGTATAAGTACACAAACGATATTTATTTTTGCCCTAGGGCGTATAAAAGATTTCGGGTCCCCAAAGGCATAATGGACTATATTACATCTTATCCATGAAGAATTTGAACAATTATGCACTATTGCGCCACAAAGTGTATTTTGATTCTTTTCAGTATTAGATCGTAGGTACTCAGATAAAATTTTGAAGTAAAAATACATTTGGTGATATAATTTTCTCAAATCAACAAATTTTTTAAGTAACACAAAATAATATAAAAAGATATTCAAAACTAAACGTTCCAGAAATGTAACACTTACGAATATCATTGGAAAACATTCTGCAAGCAAACTAAGTTCTTATAAGCTATTTAGAGAAATTTACAAGGAGTGCATGTTGCCTATGTTCTTGTTCCAGAAATAATTCAATGGTGCACGTAATATCTCACTTTAGTGACCGATACAGTGTCTATCTTCCATGTGAAATTATGAAGTATCCTAACTCTCTGTAAAGTTTGTAATATTTCTTGTGCAAATTTCTAAAATCTTGGGAGGAAAAAAAGAATGAAGTTAGGCCTTATAAGTGTAATAAAAGTACCTCTCTCTTAATTATAATTTCTAAATAACTTGCCAGGAAAATTCGTCAATGATTTTACACCGTTCGAGCACGCATCTCTTAAGGAGTTAGGTATAGCTTGCAGCGGTAAAATTTTTGAAAATATTCAAAATTTTAACTCCATTACTGTATCTTGTATAATAATGAAAATTGGTAGGTACAAAACATTGTCCTTCTGTTATATGAAAAAAATATTTTTATGATTGAAAACATGTACATATATATATATATATATTTTTTTTCAAAATTAAAAATGTTGGCAGTTCACTGTGCAGTGATGAAGCGTTTCCGTCATAACTAAATAAACTTGTTAACTTTTTCATGTCCTCTCTCTTTTATTTTATTGCTGAAACTCATGTTTACATTATCATGTTGTTTCAACTACATTCGTTAATAAATATATATTTTTATTTTGTGTAATAAAAATTATTGATATTTCACCATTTTGAAAACGAATTTTTTTTATCAGATAGTCTATCAAAGGCAGAGAAGTGATCTTGCATCATATTGTAAATATGACATGCATAAATAAACACAAAAAATTTCAACACAAAATGTTGGATAATTTTTTAGTTATGTTGGAAACGCATTTCCACTGCACAGTGAAATGAATTTCAAAAAAAAAAAAAAAATGTAAAAATTTTTTAAATCGCAAAAATATTTTTTCATCTAGCAGAAGTACAGTATTTTACATATACTAATTTTCATTATTGTAAAAGGTACAGTAAGGGAGGAATAAAAATGTTGAATATTTGTAAAATTTTACTGCTGTAAGCTGTACCTAACCCCTTAAGTCATGCTGTGTGGGGCATACCGAAATACAAGGCCATACTAGACTAGTACCGAATTTATTTGAAGTGAAAATTTGAGGGTGCATGTTGTTTTGCAGTATATTTGTACATAAAATAAAATCCAAGATCATGAAAGAATAAATCTTTTAAAATAATGTATATTCACTGAACACTTAATTTCATCTACAGATACCAGATCATTTGTTACAGGCACGACATGTTATAGGTCGAACTATAATTTCGTTACTGTCCTCTAAAGTCTAGACAGAATGATAGCTGTACTGAATTTTGATCTATCAAGATTTTTTTTTTCCTTCACGCTATATGTACTTTGTCAGTTGTGCGCATGTATTCTGTATGCCTAACAAAAAATAATGTCATATATATACAATTGCTTTTCTGTGTTTGAACCAATAGTCACAAAATTCAACGGCTGGTAACAAAAACTTTGTAAAATTCCATTAAATCATCTTAAAACATTAATTACTATGACTAGTAACACTCCTCTCTCATGCAATTGAATGTATTATATGGAAACCCGTGCATTACGATTGATTATAAAGAATGGAACTCAACTTGTTTTTAATAAAACAGACTATGTACAGCTGTCAAAAAATGAACAGCAGTTATTGTTCACATTTCACAATTAATTACAAGTTATAAGTCCGTGATCCATTAAAGACTGCAGATTCATGAAAAAGCTGTAACAAATAAAATGCTTCAAAAAATATCACCCGATTCATAAAATATTTTTTTAATGATTCACTAAATGGAACTATACTCTCTGGGGTTCAATCCCAATTGAATTACAGAGTTACACTAGGTAAAGAAGACTAGAGAAATATAATTTTTACTCATGTTTTCCCTCATTTCCCACACTCACCAAAACTCACTACATTATCTTATATTTCCGATATAAATTGCAATTGTTCAGTTATTAATGAAGTTAATGAGGTTAAACACTTAGGTATAATTATTGATAATCATTTAAAATGGGATAATCATATTCATTATATTTGTAATAAATTACATAAAACATATTACTCTGTTGTTCTAAGAAATATTTTGTCAATTAACTGTTTACGTATAATTTATTTAGCATTATTTCAATCTATATTTATGTATGGTATCAAGGTTGGGGTGGAACTTACAAATCCAACGTTTATCCGTTAATTTTACCACAGAAAAAAGTATTAAAAATTTGTTTTAAAAATCAGAAAAATTACCCAACTGAATTGTTGTTTAAACACTTCAAAGTTTCCAATATTAAACAAATGTATTATTTTATTTTATTAAAATATTTTCATAGAAATTTTAATAACTTTGAAAGGTATATACATAAATATAGAACTAAAAATATGAATTCTCTGCGTTTGTGTGAACCAAAATGTAAAACCAATGCACAGGTTTTTATCATAGCATGAGTCAAGGTCCCAAATTATTAGGGGAGAGTCGGGTAGTATCGGACAGCGGGTAATATTGGACAGTGAGTTTCTTTCATATACCACACAATGATAGTACCTAATTGACATGGTTACGTTTCTGTAATATCGCATAGAGAAACGTAACCATGTCATTCAGGTACTACCATATGGTGGTAGATGAAAGAAACGCACTGTCCGATATTACCCGATGTCCAATACTACCCGACTCTCCCCTAAACAAATTTTATTCCAATATTATTTTAACCACGAATCCTCTCCAAATTAATAAAAATATAAAACATTTGTATTGGATTTAAAGTTTCGGTTTAAATATATTAAACACTTTTTAATCTGTACTCACTCTCAATTTTAATTTTATTTTTGTCTGTATTGGAATCCCCTCCTGAGTACGAGTTTTACTCATTCAGGAGTGGACTAGTTTATCTTTCATTGTATTTATTAACTTGTATTCATTTCAAACTAACTAGCAATAAAATAAATAAATAAATAAATAAAATTTTCCCGGATTGCATATGAATTCATTACATCATAAGCATATGACACAGAGCAACCTAAAACATTAGCTGAAGTCTGGGGGGGATGGCCAATCATATTACTACATTATTACTCCCTGCACAAGAATTGGCCATATCTGCTGTAATACAGGATTAGCTTTTCGGTCTGATGAATGTTTGTATCTGACTGACGTAAGCCTATCTATATTAGATCTCTGAAGCTGAAGATCCACGCTCGTATCTATCTTCCTACCACAGGGTTTAGCACGCATGAAAAATCAAATAGTGGTCGTAGTACAGGAAGGACTTCGGTTCATGTCCGTAGAAGTATAGAAATTATATTTTTCTGGTGATAGAACCGTAGGATTTTTAAAAGTTTTCAATGTTCCCGAACGGGAAGTGGAATTCTTGTCACCGAAACTCTCGTCATTGTACCACCTATAATAATAATCCGTGACGCTACAGCCCGTGAAGGGCCTAGACCGACCAGCCGGCTACTGCCCTCATGCCCACATGTCGAAGCAGAGGTGGACGATCATCCAACCAGAATGGAGGTATCGTGTGGTTAGCACGATGATCCCCCCCAGCCGTTATAGCTGGGATTCGCAACCGGATTTCGCTACCTATCGTAGCTCCCAAAGTGCATCACGATGCTGGGTGGGCACCGGTCCCATACACTGGCCGAAATTTCATGAGAAAATTTCTTCCCCCATGAGGAATCGAACCAGCGCGCATTCCGTAACGCGAGTTCTAGGCAGAATGTCTTAGACCGCGACGCCACGGCGCGGGACCATTGTACCACCTAGCCACTGCAATTTTGTCACCCGGTGTTTTGGCCACTTCGACTTTCTGGTCATCCGATATTTTGGTCACCAGTAGGCCTACACATTTTCTTAAAAATAATAATTTATTTTGACAAGTAAAATATCCACAAGTACGCTGTATAAAATGTTACACGATTTATGTTTCAAAATTATCACCAAAACTGTGTCCGATATCTCGCTGATCATCAGTATCTTCCAATTCATCTATATGTCGGGGCTCAGGTGACAAATTTTGTCTTTGTACTTTTCGGACAGTTCTCTTCAGGGTTTTTTCCTATGGCACGTTCATGTTTGTTTCACTCAGAACATTTTTAGCGTGACGCTGAATATTGCCTGCAGATGATGCATCAGCTGTTCGTACAGTTTCTTTCATTGCCTCTATGGTTTCAATGGCGTGAATCCTTCCCTAGTTACGATCATGACTCGGATGTTCAGAAGGGCCTTCAATTACAGATGTTTTATCTGGAGTCAGGGTTATTGTAGCGTCGCATCTTCTACGCTGGTGGCATCTCAAACATCACCGTAATCTCGGACTTTATGCCTGGCATAGGCTACATATATCCTTGATGTATTAGTTTCACAAAGCCCCTAATACTTCAAGTGAATCGAAATTTCCTTTCGTTATGCTCCATCAATACAATGAATTTGGTAATAACAAAAATAAGTAAGAACGTCACCTTACGCCTAAAATTTTTTTGTCAAATACTTATATGCGTAACCACGGAAACAGCCTTAAAATTACATTAAAATGTCATTAAATTTTTGCAATAAAACATTAATAAATTATTAAATCTGATAGGTGACGAGAACGCCGGTGACTAAAATGTAATTGGTGACAAGAAGGTATAACGACGACATCTACGGTGACGAGAATTTCTAGACCCTTCCCGAACTACTTACTGGTTTCATCTTCTGGGACATGTGACAGAAAAACATTACTAATCCCCTATAACGGTAGTAGAGTAGACTATACAAAAAAAAATAGTAAATCTACACACGTATATTTCAAAATCTTCATCTTACTAATAAAAAAAAACTCAGACTTTTACAGAGATGTAACTTCTAGCAACGCTAAAAACTAGAAATCTAGATTTCCAACACTCAGACAACATCGACAGATTTTTTAAAGAAAGTAAAGCAAGCGGATGTTTTTAGTTTTTGTATACATGTACCAACAATACCCCACTCCCATGAATGCCAAGAAAAATAAGGCCACATGCGTACAAATATAACGCAAGTACAGCATGTGTAAAAAAAGGCCTACAATTTACCTGTACTCTTGGATATAGAGTGTCCGTTATTGATCTCGTGCGCTACGACCAAAATTCCATATTTACGGACTGTAAAAGAATGGCTATTTTACATAATTTTGTTTTAATATTTCATGTCTTTTCTGCACAAATATCATAAATTTGTTAAATCATCGCATGCAGATAAAATGAAAGAATATGAAGTGACGAGTAATGCACAAGACATATGAATACACTGAGAACAATTTTTCAACTATTTTTCAATTTTTCTAAATTTAACATGTGTCTTATTTTCAAAATTTGAACACAGTGTAGATTCTTTAAAATGCGAAAATATTTCCATAAGTGAAGGAACAAACGGAACAGATGTTCCAAAAAAATCTCAGGAAAGTTAAGTTCCAAATTACCTTAAATTTTAATCTAAATGCATATTCAATACAGGCAGTTTTTATGAGAAATTTTTAAAATTTAAGGGTTATTTAATTTATTGAAATAGGAACTATTCAACACAAAGGAAGTGTAAATACAAAGTGGTTCAATTTCTTTACCAAAGTAAATTTAAGTGAAGTTCTATACATGTTAATACAGGGTTCTTTCCGATCTCTGATAACGAATTTGAATGATGTCACGTGCGTCAGGAGTCACACGACAGCTGAACTATGACGCGAGGTGACAGATCAGTAGTGAGTGATCTCATAGTCAGAGTGCACGGAGACTCACAGCAGAAATTCCTAAGAAAATCGAGCCTTTTTGGGAGGGGTACATAACAACCTTTTCCGATGCCAAGTACAGTTAAGTGAAAATAAAATAAGCCTGCAATAAACGAGGTTTCGTTATTTCCAAAAAAGGCATCTTCTGTGTACTTAATAAGACTGGTAAAACTGGAATGGAATAAAATTTGTATCATCTCGTGGGGTGCGACGACTTGTGACGGAGGGTGGATTGGCTTGCTTTTTCCATTCTGGAATTAATCCCATCCGAGCTTTGCCAGTCTTATTAGGTACACACAAGATGCTTTTCTTGGATATAACGAAACCACGTGTTTTGCAGGCTCCTATGATTTTCACGTAAGAGTACTTGGCATCGTAAAGAGATGTTATATACCCCTCTCAAAAAGGCTCGATTTTCTTGGGCATTGTTACTGTGACACACCGCGCACTCTGATTACGAAATCACTCAATATGGTTTGTCATTTCTCGCCGCAATTCAGCTGTCGGTGTGATTCCTGACGTCATTAAAATTCGTTATCAGAGATCAGAAACAACCCTGCAGGGCCCCTTAGTCGTGTGGTCAGCACAGAGCAGGATCACCGCTGAGACAACACAGGACAGCACATGACAAGGGACAAACATCCAGTCCCACGGACAGAAGATAATTCCTTCCATTGCTCAAGGCGGGAATCGAACCAAGGACAACTTAGTTGGGAAGTGAACAAGCTATTCACATAGGAAAACGGCGGACTCACAAACTTTACCTTACTTAATTTTTAAAATATGACATTATTATTATTATTATTATTATTATTATTATTATTATTATTATTATTATTATTATTATTATTATTATTATTATTATTACTTTACTGTCTAACAATTTAAAAGTGTATGCCCCTCTAAACCGCAGATTGTATCTCTACGACTTGTTGGTAGGTGTTTGCAATGCCAAGCACATGACAACAAAATCGTTGGTTCTGAAGTGGTCTCGATTTAAGTGATATTCATTTTTACTTTGTGCTCACGGCGCATGTATATTACTAGACATTACAACACACAGAAGATCATGAACCAGTGTATTTGAATTTACACGTTTTTATTTTAACTCCAGAATTCTCTACAATTATTGTCATGGTAACATCTTTTTTTTTTTTTTCTTCGCTGTTATTTATACTCGCTTTAAAATCTTTGGTCATATCGCGAGTTAATCTTTGGTTGAAATCCGAAGGCCTGTGTACTATTGTTGAGACTGGTTCTATTGTTGTGAACTAGATGGCGACTGTATATATGTTACTGATTTGTTATGAATATGATTTCGGTGATGAATGAGGCCGGTGATATTCAGGGATGCTGTGGCCCGAATTTCCTGGCATTTGCCTTACGGTTGAGGAAAACCCTGAAAAACCTCAACCAGGAAATTCAACCCGACCGGGAATCGAACCCGGGCCCTCTGCGTAAGAGACCAGCATGCTGACCCCTACACCACAGAGGTGGTATGGTAACATCTATTACTCAGAGTTGAAAATTGAGAAGTGATGGGCGGTCACAGAATTTTGCCTTCATTTACCTGTTCTTGCTAACAAATAGGCCTACATGTTCTATATAGTACAAAACTAATACTGAGGACGAATTTCTTAATATTTTCACTGATCGTAAGTTTTCCTTGGAACTGTTTACATTTGGAAGTAAGTCACTCTCAAATGTCGTTGAAACAATGCTATTTGCCTTCAGGGACAAAAACAGTATTAGTTGACAACAACGAAGCAAATTAGAATTGAATACTATTCCGATTTAAAATTAATTTAAGAGTTCAAACAAAAATAGAAATAGAAATGGGACGTCATTCAATAAATTTTGGGTGTAATTTTCAAATGACAATATTGTATACAAAAACAAAAAATATGTGATTTCTTTAGGTTCTGTAGGCTACTGGAAAACACAAGCCCGAGAATGGAATGAATGTATATGGAATTCAAATCATTCTAACCTATCTGATGATATTTTTTCCCCCCTTTTCTTAATTGTAAATGAGCACAAACGCTACTTAGGCGTACATTTTTCTGACATTCTGACGATTCCCTAACCGTTTCAAATGTATACAATTTTACCTTTTAGGTGTATTTCCAAATTATATGTAATACCCTTTGTCAAATCTGGTAACCTTTACATAAGGGAAGCTAAATTTATTTATTATTTATTATATTACAGTAACTGTCGATGCTCTCTGAATGTCCCTAAAACTACACATTACCACAGAATACAATAAATGGAACCACGTACATGGAATTTACTTTAACCTCTCCACAGAATATTTTAGGATACAAATTTCTCATTTTATTTACGTCCAAGACTTTTATCAACAGATGTTGGTGCATGTGAGATAGAAACCCTTCACAATCCCAAAACAAACAAAACTGGATTTCTAACACCAATGTTCATTATTTTATTAGATTTAATCAGTTGATTAGAAAGACATCACACTTCCTCAACCCATGCAGTTAAAAGGTGTGCAAGGAAAAAGGAAGTATTTGTTCAAAACTTTGAAAAAAAAAAAAGCACAGCATCGCTAATACCTTGGTTACCCTTGGTTACCTTTTAGATATGTCCGAAGATGGTATAAGATTGGCGAGCAGAGAGAATCAGACAGTGCTGTAGACAAGAGCAACAATCATGACGTCAGACGGGCACAAAGCACAAATAATACAAGAGAACAAATGCATATTATTATTAATAACACTAAGACATTAGTTGAAAGAAAGTTACAAGCGTTTTAACATACATACTACATTAAGTATAAGATTTTAAAAATATGTGATAAACGAGATATGCACAGAGAGTTAAAAATGTTACATATCAAAAGAGAGTTTGGTATTCACTGAAGTAAAGAAATTAATTCAATTTTTTTACTAACAATACTGTTATTAAAGTTGACACTTTTACTGAAATCAAACAGCAATACTCATATTTACAGATTTCACTGATTCAGGCTACCAATAAGAGAAGAAACTAGATATACGATATTTGTAATTTCACTCATTAAGTATTAATTTATGCTAAATTCGTATCTCTGAGGTTACCTACATGTAGGGTAACCAGATTCACGTCGATAAAGAGAGGACACAAAGCTTTAAAAAGGAGGACATTGTTCGAAAAAAGAGGACAGAAAATATGTACTTAGATTTAAAACTTATACTCGTATTATACTTTACTTTACGTCAATATCTGTTTTATTACAAAATAATTATGATAAAACTTAACAATATTGATTTTTACAGTTAGTAGTATTAGTAGTATTTATTTATTTAACCTTGTAGAGATAAGGCCGTCAGGCCTTCTCTGCCCCTCTACCAGGGGATTACAACTATAATATGGACAATAAATTACAATTAACATTAAATTTACAATTACAATTACAATAAAAATTAAAGTACGACAAGATTACCTGATTAATGAAAGCTAGATATTTTATCATAGAAGTTAAGAACAAAGAATATTTTTGTATTTACTGAATTACAAAGTAAACCTAGAATAACAAAATTCTATAGTGATGAAATTGCCGGATATTGAAATATTTTGTGATATATTAAGAGAACTATAGGCCTATACAAGAAACCATGTCTGAACGAGTCTCAATTACTGACAAAGTGCCTAGTAAGTTTACGTTTGAATTCAATTTTATTTCGACAGTCTCTGATGCTAGCAGGTAACGAATTCCAGAGTCTTGGCAGGGCTGTTGTGAAAGAGGATGAGTATGAGGAGGTACGATGGGATGGTATTGTTAGTATTGTTTCATGGCGAGAGCGTGTGTTCAGATTGTGGCGGGAAGAAAGGTAAGTGAAGCGAGACGACAGGTACGAAGGAATAGAAGAGTTCAAGATTTCAAGTCTAAGCCAACCTATTGCTTCCAGGGATGGGGTAATATGATCATATTTACAAACACTGCTTACAAAACGTACACACAAGTTATGAGCGCGTTGAAGTTTCGTTTTGTTGTCGCTGGAAAGGTCAGTCAGTAAAATGTCAGCATAGTCAAAATAGGGAAATACAAGGGACTTTTTTAAGCAAGAGGCAAGATGAACATTTATCCTTTTTAGCACATGGATAATAGAATATACTTTTCTGCAGGTTTCTGTGATTTGCATGTCCCAGTTGAGATTATTATCCATGTGAATGCCAAGATTTTTTACCGAAGAACTGAAAGGGTTATGCACTGTACTTACTTTAACGGGGCAAATGTCGAGGTGCTTTACAGCGTCGGTTTGCCGCAGTTAGCTACATATGAAAGTCAAGGGAACTATAATTATATATTAAAGAAGACAGAAAATATCTATTTAGATTTTACATTCGCACCTCGATTTACTAGCTACCTGTGGGCAATGACCATAAGAAGGAGGAGCAAAGAGAGTTACGATCGTTGGCAAAGAGTATATTCCGTCGATGCTGCTGCCACCTACAGGCACATTATTTCAAAAAGGCTTTAAATCAGATAATTTAAAAATATCAGGCATACAAACAAGTCACGAAAAGGAGGATATTTTTTTATTTTAAAAAAATCCGCCCGAACCCCGGACAAAACCCTAAAAAGGACATGTCCGGACAAAAGACAACGTCTGGTCACCCTACATACAGATATCATTTGAAGCTGTTACAATAATAAATTGATTTATTACACGTTTGTGAATCCCATTAAATAAAAAATCTATAATATTTGAAGTCTCACTACAACGTAAAATTAATTTATACGACATTTGGAACTTTCGCTAATATAAAATAAAAATTTTGTGATTTATTCCAGGCTGTCATTCTAATAATATACGAGGGTCATTTCAAAAATAATGCATAAGTTGGTAGAACTGTGAAGTGGATGATGCAACAACAATGAATATTATGTCAGTTGCATTTGAAGAATTGAGGTAGAAGCATGTGTGTTCGTTTCGTTCATAGTATACTCTGTGTTTAGGTAACAAGAGTTAGAAATGGAGCCTACACGTGTCTCGGGTACTGTGACGATTGAAGGTCAATGATCGAACCTTTATGTGGCAAAACCTCACAGAAATCCACAGAGGAGCGGAGTTTGCGGTGAGCTCACAATGGACCGTAGTACAGTTTTTCGTTGGGCTACTCGTTTCCGTGTTAGCTTAGATGATGATGCAAGACCAGGAAGGCCGAAAACATCAACACATGAACAAAGTGTGAAACTTGTGGCGGGTGCTCTTCAAGAAGATCGTCGAGCGACGTGTGAGGAACTTCCAGAAGCTACCAGGATTTCACCAAATTCAGTATTCCGTATTTTGACAAAGAATTTCGAGAAAAGAAAAATTTCTACACGATGGGTCTCTCACTTTTTGACTTCTGAACAGAAGCAGAAACGCCTGGAAATTGCAAACTTGCTGACAGGATCATCACGAAAACGAGTAGCCCAATGAGAAACTATATTACGATTGACTGTAAGTTCACCACAAACTCCACTCAAAGCACTGTGGAAGTGTGGATTTCTGTGGAGGGACGGGCTTGTATTTTACAGTATATCCTTAAATTCTATAAACCAACCTTGTGACCATTAACTAATCACAATTAGTTACAAACATATTTTCGTATTAATTTTATAGAAATACTTCAGTGAAATGAATGTCTTAAGATATGCAACACTTTCACAACACTCTGTACAATAATGTTACAACAAACTTACATTACCATTCCTAGGAAACAGAATTTTCAAAAGACAATATTAATTAATACTAACAAGTTGCATACAAATAGAACTACGAAAGAGTTCATTCAGACAATTCAACATACCAATGACACAAACTTAAGACTGAATAAAAAAACATGCTTCATATGGCTAAAAAACATTTCAACAATTATATACCCCACATAAAGTCTTTTCCAGAACAGTAATATACATTCAGTTGCGCTAAATTAAATGAAATAATAGATATACAACCTAACATAATTAAAAACATCTCTTCCACTCATTACATTGATTTGACATGCTTCCAATAATTAATTATTTTTGTGCATAGGAAACCTTTGTGCAATGACGTTACAATTGAAATAAAATTAACGTAATTGCAGATGATTTCAACTGTCCTTTTTACGTTGTCTTCTGGACAAAACACAGTTCATAATTTTGTCGTTTATATTAGTTCATTAGCCAAGTTACACGTCGAACCCTTCGACAGTTTTCCACTGTTAAATATTGGACAATGAATAAGAAGAGTATTTAATTCTCTTGGTCTAGTCTAGTGGAACTCTTCACTTTACCCCAACATATTTGTTGTTAAAGATAATGCTTTTCCCTCCATCAAATAAATGTCATATAAAACCCATAAACATGCTCGAATATATTAAATACATAAAGGGCCGTATTCATAGACATCTTTAGCGCGGGTTTCCGGTGGATGATCAGCGTTTTTCGTATTCATAAATCAGTGTTAGCGATATGATATGATTTGAATTCTGTACTAGTAACCAGTGGATAGCCGGGGCTAGCTTAGTACGCTCGTAGCGCGTGCTGCGAAATGTCTATGAATAGCACCCTAAATGTTTATTATAAAATTCACGTACTTGCAGATGATTTCAACTGTGCTTTTTACGTTGCCTTCTGGACAATACACAGTTCACAATTTTGTCGTCTATATTAGTTAATTAGCCAAGTTACACGTCGAATCCTTCGACAGTTTTCCACTGTTAAATATTCGTTAAATATTCGACAACGAATAAGAAGAGCATTTAATTCTCTTGGTCTAGTCTAGAGGAACTCTTCACTTTACCCCAACATATTTGTTGTTAAAGGTAATGACTTTCCCTCCATCAAATAAATGCTATATAAAACCCATAAACATGCTCGAATATATTAAATACAGAAACACTTATTCTGTGTGAGTATTATTATTACCATTATATAAAGTAAATCATAAAAAAGTAAGGAAATACAAAGGAATAATGCTAGAAAACTTGAAGAACGTAATAAAATGAAGCTGTAACACCTGAATGCGTTACATCATGCTAGCTGTAACAATTTTGAACACATTAATAATATATGGCTGAAACAGACGTTAAAGCATAATAATTAAAATACAACAGCAGAATATTATTGAAAAAGTAAAATTAGGAAAAACGATGCAATTTATAATTATTCCTAATGAATTATTTTACTGCGAGATAATACACAGGATGTTTAAGAATAGTATCAGTAAACTATGTGGTGTAGAATATGGCACTTAACTATATCTTGAGAATGAGTGGTCGGAAGCAATGGCAGGTTCATAGCTTTACTATGCAGCAGCTGCATATCTGTAAGTTGAACTACGTATGGGCGCGATCACCTGTCGACAGGTGCACAACTTTACTATGCTGCATGTCGTTACGTTGAAGAGTTGACGAAGAGAGCGCAAAAAAAAGAGAACAAGAGAAATACAAGCACAACAAGGGGAATTTAAGGAGCAATAGGGGAATACAAGGAGAAGAAGGGGAAGACAAGCAGGAGAAGGGTAATAGAGTAGAACGTCGATTATCTGTTTTAATAGACGGGAGATGGCAAATGGTTAATCATAAAAGAACGGATAATCAATATTAACAATTTTAATGGATTTAAATCTATTTGGCGAAATTTAAAATACTTTAAAAAACTGATTTATTTTTTCTACACTTTCCCGCAATTAATTTACTTTTTATACATATTCTAAGTTTGTTAATTATATAAAAATATTTAAGCTAGTGGTGCAAAGTGAAATTTTTGTGATACAGAAACGAACGTGTTATGTATGCACTGAAATTACACTTATCCTATAGGCACGATTCAGAAAGTAAGAAAGAGCAGTGCAAATCATTACTTATACCGCGAAAAAAACACGTTCTTCTTTAGTAATGGGTAATCCGCAGAACGATTAATCTGGGACAGATAATCGAGGTTCTTCTGTAGAAGGAAAACAAGTCGAATATGCCTATAATGAGAACAGGGGGAGTGTATTGGGATGCAAAGAGAACAAGGCGAATGGAAGGAGAACAAGCGAAATACAGGAATAATAAGGTAACACAGGGATAATAAAGGAAAACAAGGGCAATACACGGAGAAGGGAATAAAAGGAGAACAAGGGAATACAAGGAGAACATGGGGAATACAAGAACACGGTGAATACAAGGAGAACATAGGGAATAAAAGGAGAATATGGAAGGACAATGAGAACAAACGGAAGACAAGGAGAACAAGGAGAATATAAGAATAACAAGCGGGAGACAAGGAGAACAAGGATAATAAAAAGAAAACAAGAATACAACAAAAACAAGGAAATATAAAGGAAAATATTGAAATACAAGAAATACAAGGGAGTATGTGAAAGTCAATTCCAAAGTTATGTAGCGAAAAGAAAGGCTTAGTTTAACCTAAAGAAATACACATTAATTCATTCAAGAATAACTTGAATAATTACTATTTATTTATTTGTTTGCGTAATTATTTATTTATTCCACTTGCCTAGCAACAACACTAGTGAAATATCTAAAACAGAAACTTTTATGAAAATGAACCCAATTTTAATGAAAAACAATATATATAGAGAGAATATCATTGAAATGATAGCCGTCCAAATCTTGGATTTTAAATATCGGTATCCTAATCAATTCAAATGAAGAAAAAAAAAACGTAAATTAATGTTAAAAAAATACGTAATGAAATTTTAAAAAAGAATATTCTGCGACAAGATATGGTGGCTATCTAAACGATAAAAATTTATTGAAAATAAATAATATACATTTGATATTATAAAGATGAATAGAGATGGTGACTGATGATGTTCAGTAAAGATTTTAAAATGGTTGATGCAATTGTCTGAAGAGTCTTATCAGGAACCTTTAAATTTCTGAGGATCTCCAATGTAAATTTTTAACAACTTTGAGGAACTTCAAAATTCTCCTGGCTTGTGAATAAGCCTACAGGTTTATTAAATATTAAACATCTTACGTCAAATTCCCCCAATACATTGCGTACAATATTAAATGTCTAAGAAGACGAAAACAAATGACAAGAGTGTCATAATAAGATTATCCATGAGTTGGATGACACACTTTATGGGATATTAGCATTACAAATAGTAAGAAATAAATTATAAATCATCCATAGCTGACAATGTCTTCATATATTCGTATCGATTAGTTGCTTCTGGCACTTGCATTGAATAAAGAGAAATGGATGACCTTGCAGGTATTGCAAACTCTAGTTATACCTTCCGTATCAAATTTTACGTTAGAATGTTCCTTTATTTTGTTAATATAGTTTCACTGAATAAAAAAAAAACTGTTTTATATGATATTACAAAAATGATACAAAATTGTTAAAAATCGGAAATAAATGATACGTTACCTTCTGTCCTGCATTTCATTTCGTGTTACACGGCACGTAAAAGCGGTAAGCAAAACAGACGAGTTGCATGCACCCGATCCAAGCGTTCCGGTATTACGTCATAGCTAATATGTCATTGCTATTATTGGCACGCGTGTCATAATAAGCCGATTAGGAACGATATTGGATGTAGTAACAACCTTTTTATAATGCTAGGATGGCATAATAGTAATATACGTTACAAGAGCGGTATGTTGACGTTTTCATGGTCGAGGAAAAGATTGAAAAAGCGAAATGTAGTGGAGCTTTTTTAATTTCCGAGAACATGAAAACAAACATACCGCTCGTGTATCGTACATTATTTTGTGCGAAGATCGTTTATTACATACCTGAAAGACGAATTTCTAATTAGTTGCAATGAAATCTCCATGTTGGTTTCTGTTTAATGACGACAACTTCGGAACACCAAAATATCTTTCTTCAACATTGTTGCTATAAAATGTTTTCTGTGTTTACTATACTCCAGCAGGCCGTGATATACGTCTGTCTTTCTTTCCCCCAGTCTATAAATGCGAACTTAAAACAAACGGTAAGGTTATGTAATGATTTATTTTTCATTTTAATATTTTAACAATATTATTTATATAACATATTGCAGTAATAACATCGGCATCTGGAATCTTGTCAATTTTTTCACGGCTTCCTTAATGTTACTTGTATCAGGAATGCAATAAGTTTAGTGGAGTAGTAGACTTTACTTAATTGTTGCAAATATTTAAAAACAATAATTAACATTGCAATTTAGGTGAAATTGCAGTGGTAAGTTTCCAATTTATAATTATTACTATGTTAAACGTCTCTAAAAATAATATGTTAAAAGCCTAAAGCAGTAAAATGAATGTCGCGCTTAAGCGGTAAGAAGAGGGAAATTATGTGTGTTACGTTGGGAATACTGAATGCGGTATTTCACACTTACCGCGTATTGGTTCTGTGCGGAAAACAAGCAAATACGCACCATCTCGCACAAAAGAATAAAAACTAACTTAGATTGAAATACAATAAATTGTGTTTTTATAATGCTAGGATGGCATAATAGAATAAAAACGAACTTACATTGAAATACAAGAAATTGTGTTGTCTAATTAAAAAAAAAAAGTCAGATATTTCTGCCGGGCCCTGTATTTCACTGCGTGTAATTCAATTCAATTTACGGAGTTTTATTACACAATTTTTCTAATAAATTACAGGCCAATCGATACTAAAACAGTTTAAAAAAACTAATTGCAGTCAATTAACGCTAAAACAATTGAGAAACTAATTAAATCAATCAAAGTTGAAACAGATGAAAAGAGTGAAGTCACAACAATCCCACATAACAATCGAATTAATAATATTATTCACATTCAATAAAACACACACGGGATAAAATCTCTAATGAAATTAACTTGATATTTTTCAATTATAATCGGATCTGCAATGTGTATATGTGAGCTCTGATATTTCATTATTGTCTCATACGCACCCGACACACATAACATCGGAAAAAGAATAAAGGCAGGCGTGCTAACAGCTAATCCAGGGTATTTATGCAACGTTGGGACATTTATCATTCGGCTTAATCTTTTAAAAGAGATTTTGAATTTGTTTCCAGATATATCATCCATGTAACATTTATTTTTATAGCGGATTCTATCATACTAGTGTCTTGTGCAGCAAATGCTGCAAACTAAGTTCATTGAACGTCCAAATAAACATTTTTCAGATTTATTTTCAATGAAGAATACCAGACATTCTGAAAGTTATTTGCTTCCATGAAAGACACTCTCTCTCGAGCCAATACTGAAGAGAACCACGCAAATAAATATCTACACCACACCGCCATTAAATATATGAAAAAGACCCAACACACTTGATTAATAATTATAAAAATATTTGATTTTTAATAATATTATTATCTTACGTAAGTTTTATAGCTTTCAGTAACATATACTATATAACCGCTACTCAATAAAATATAGAAATCAAAATCTAATTTAAGTTATTCTCTACATCTACTTATATAACCCCAAAACGTTTCACTTTCATATCATCAATATAGCATTAATATGTATAATTAATGAAAAATAGTCACATCACGGCATTAACTACGATAATATTTTATTTCTATTAGTAATAATGTCATCAAACCACCTCAAGTTTTGTAGTTTTTAATATCCAATACACAGCTGTACCCAGAAAATTACACACCACAGAATCGAACCTGTAAATTATTATTAGTAAGTTCAGTTTTTAATAACCAATTTAATTTGAGCTCTAAATATGTCAGCATTCTTGCAGATCATGGCCTTCGTGTAATATTGTTTACTGTAGTGTGTGTTTTGTTTTATTCTGAAATGCAATACGGCCGACTTGATACTCGCTTCGCTTCTCCTGAATGCAATTAGCTACTTCTCAAAACTGACGACAGATGGATTTTGGAAAATAGGAAAATTATGTTTAAAAATTGACATTTCACTGAAAACTACTATTTTTCCGAAAAACTTTGGGTTCCAAGCTTCAAAATGAGGGGCCATTTATTAAAATCCGTTCAGCCGTTTTCCCGTAATTTCCATGACCAGTTCAAATTATATATAGAGATAAGATAATAACTGCCTCCCATTGGAGGTAGTCCAGAAGGACTCAGTATACTCTCCTACATAAATTTTACAATATTAAATGTTTACATAAATTTTGTAGAAAGAAAATTAAAATAAACATATATGAATATAAAGTGAATAAAAAAAAATTAAACAGAGTGAATATCATGACTCAGAATTTGGCAAGAGCGTTTCAAAACTGAAGTTATGATGTCAGCAGTAAGTGTCTGTGGTAGTTCAAAAGTCTTCCTGAAGCTTTTAAAGAACTTGGGAATCACACCACGAGCTCCAATAAGAAGACCAATCACCTCAATGTCTTCAAGCTGGTATTTAGCTTTGAAGTAATCAACTGTTGGCAGATAAATGTTGATCTTTTCTTTATTGACATCCTCCGGCTGGCTACTCCCCGTTTCAATCCTTATGGTAGGATCAATTATATATCCTTTCTTGGTAGCCTGGGAATACGCTATGATGTCAATACGTCTAGAGGTGCCATTAGTAGCAAGGTAAAAAACTTCCTCTTCTACTATCCAAGACATGCATATCATTAATATGGAGCGCTACCCCAAAATTGGCAAAGCTTCATTTCTCACACTAGTTTATTAAACCTTGTCGGACCGTAAAGAAAACAGCTATCGCAATGTCCATATTTTATATGTTGTACAATATTATAGTATTGTGAAATTTTAATTTTGCCTACCAATCTATATATATATAATTTGAACTGGTAATGGAAAACGGCTGAACGGATTTTAGTAAATGGCCCCTCATTTTGAAGCTTGGAACCCAAAGTTTTTCGGAAAAGTAGTAGTTTTCAGTGAAATGTCAATTTTCCTACATAATTTTCCTATTTTCCAAAATCCATCTGTTGTCAGTTTTGAGAACTAATTTTATCGAATCACGGCCGACTTGATTGAATTTCAGAACAAAACACACACTATAATAAACAATAGGCTATTACACGGAGGCCATGACCTGCAGGATTCCCGACATATTTAGAGCTCAATTCAATTTGTTATTAAAAACTGATTCTGCAGTGTATAATAATTTTCTGAGTACA
This sequence comes from Periplaneta americana, assembly GCF_040183065.1. Taxonomy (NCBI): domain Eukaryota; kingdom Metazoa; phylum Arthropoda; class Insecta; order Blattodea; family Blattidae; genus Periplaneta; species Periplaneta americana. Next base: position 31,526,824 of record NC_091127.1, on the reverse strand, counting down.
GCTGTGTATTGGATATTCAAATCTACGAAACTTGAGGTGGTTTGATGACATTATTATCATTAGAAATTAAATATTATTATAGTTAATATCATGATGCATCTATTTTACATTAATTGTACATAATATTGATGGTATATTGATGACATGAAAGTGAAACGTTTTCAGGTTATGTAAGTAAATGTAGAGAATATCTTAATTTAGATCTTCATTTCTATAATTTACTGAGTGGCTGCTATATATAACTAAAAAACTTAAGTAAGATAATAATATTGTTATTAAAAATCAAATATTTTTATACTTATTAACCCAGCGGGGTTGGATCTTTTTCATATACTTAATGGCGGTGTAGTGTAGATATTGATATGTGTCATTGTCTTCAGTATTGGCTCGACAGAGCGCAAAAATTACATTTCCTAAGGAAAGATAAAAAAGTATTACTTACTGATAAAATAAGAGGCCTAGAAAATTTTGTAGTCTCCAATCATTTCAGCAAGATCTCTTAGTAGGATAAAATGATTTTACGCTCTACATTTCAAGTTCTATATGCAGCAGCTATACGAAAATGCTATTGTTCGAAAGCTTAGCAAACCTGACATTTTTTTAACTTTTGCCTACAATCCACAATGACCTGAAATAGCTACTGCTATCGTTCTGACATTGATACTTGCGTTTTCGCGTTGAAACTCAAAAACTGAAGTTGGATAGGTTCAAGAAAAAGTATTTGGCCTAAAAAAAATCCATTCAGAGGGAGTATGTTTCATTATTATGGAAGTAAATAACTATCAAAAAGACAAGTATTCTTCATTGAAAATAAATCTGAAAAATGTCTATTTGAACGTCTAACGAACTTAGTTTGCAGCAGCATTTGCTGCACAAGCCACTAGTTTCTTCCTATTGTTCTAATAAATTATAGCATATAGCCTATTTTTAGTAGGTTATTTTACGACGCTTTATCAAAATCTTAGGTTATTTAGCGTCTGAATGGGATGAAGGTGATAATGCTGGTGAAATGAGTTCAGGGTCCAGCACCGAAAGTTACCCAGCATTTGCTCAAATTTGGGTTGAGGGAAAACCCCGGAAAAAACTCAACCAGGTAACTTGCCCCGACCGGGAAATTAACCTGTTGTATTCGATAGGATACTTTGTCAATTTAAGGGTTAATATTATACCCATTCATCTTTCCAATATTAAAATTCGTATGTAAGAAGAAGACCTTTGGGGAGGCCGAGACGTAGATGGGAAGATAATATTAAAATGGATTTGAGGGAGGTGGGATATGTTGATAGAGACTGAATTAATCTTGCACAGGATAGGGACCAATGGCGGGCTTATGTGAGGGCGGCAATGAACCTCCGGGTTCCTTAAATGCCAGTAAATAAGCAAGTAAGAATGTACGAAGAAGATGTTTTACGTTCGTTACACAGAAGGCTACAAAACACACATTTCTAATTAAAAAGATGTATAGTGAAAAGTAATAGGAATAATAATAATAATAATAATAATAATAATAATAATAATAATAATAATAATAATAATAATAATAATAATACTGAAAGGTCAGTGTTTTCAAAAAACATCTACAAAATTTAATCTTATTCTCTTAGTAGCCGTACCCGTGCGCTCCGCTGCACCCGTTAGAAATAAATATAAAGTAATTACATAATTAAAATAGGACATTTGATCCAGGGAACATTCGTGTTTGATAGCAGGATAAATCGTTTAATATGTTACTTAATTTAAATTGCATCCAAATAATTAAAATGCGATAATTTTGGTCCAGAAACACTCATTTGTTGCAATGACAATTCCTTTAACCTGTTTCTTAATTTTTATTATATGCAACCATAGTTTAATGAAGATTGACATCATTTAGATTTAATGTGTATATTTTATTTTGCTTGTTATAGGTTTCCATTGAATTATGGTAATAACTTAATTTTAACCCTTGTTTTCTACGTATTCAGTAAATGGCGCTTGGCCCACTATGGTTGTGAACACTTCAAATAACTTAAATTATATTATATAATATTTCATTACATATATTATATTATATCAGAAGTTACTGCAATAACATTATAGCATTATGTCTATCTAGAGAAACTACACTTTCCAATTGTAAAATAATAATTAATTATACAAATCGGTTAATTTAGCTTCCGATATTATTTCATACAAACACAGAAACATTCTCTGTAGGCTATCTTTCATAGCTTTCGATTGTTGCTGTGCAAGGCCCCTTATAGACGAAGTCATTTGTTTTTTAATTCATTACACGGCTTTAGATGGCAGTTATTTTAATTTTAAAACTCATTTATCTCATTAAATATCAGTCCTATCAACATTTTTCAAGGAATAAACCTTATCGCAAATTATTTTTAAAGAAACTTTTGTTATGTAACATTTTTCACAAAAATCAATAATAAGCGAGATATTTCGATTTATTTAATTGAGGCCCCCTTATAACCGCCCTTTTAAATAATGTACTTTGAATGCCATATAGCCTAAAATCTAAGTTACAACGAACTTAATTTATATTCCAATTTTCATCGAAATCCGCTCAGCCATTATCGCGTGAAAAGGTAACAAACATACAGATAAACAGACAGACATACAAACAAAAATTTCAATAAAGCGATTTTCCGTTTCAGGGTGGTTATTATATATGTTAGGACGAATTATTTTTGGAAAATCGAAAATTACCAGAAAAATTTCGGCTACAGATTTATTATTAGTATAGATTTCAAATTCTCCGCACCAATATCCCAATCTATTTGGCTTCTCGTTTTCAAAATTTATCCGCATATCATCAGCTAAGTACCAGGTCTCATCATAACAATTAACTCATTATACCTTACCATAAGACATCTTTATATTCTTCATCCTATACAGTTTAAGCTGCTAGAAATTGGAACTCGCTTCCGAGTGATGTAAGAGGTTGCTGGGGAATAACTTCATTTAGATCAAAATTACATAAATTCTTACTTAACAGATTAATTACTGATTAATATTATTTTGTTCTCATTATATCAATATACTTTAGATTTATATTTTGCTCCCTATAACGTAGTTCCAGTAAACTTCTATTTTATTACTTTTCATTATTTTAACCATCTAGCTATCTCAACTTAATTATAATTCTTTACATATTGCATATAGACTGTACTGAACTACATTAGCTCATAAATTATTACTTTTTCTTATAGGCTTTATCCGAATTTAAATAAACAGGTATTAGTCGTAAAAAGTCCCGCGCTGTGGCATCGTGGTCTAAGGTATTCTACCTAGGACTCGCGTTACGGAACGCGCGCTGGTTAGAGTCCTCATGGAGGAAGAAATTTACTCATGAAATTTCGGCCAGTGTATGGGACCGGTGACCACCCAGCATCGTGATGCACTTGGGGAGCTACGATAGGTAGCGAAATCCATTTACGCAAAACAGCTATAACGGCTGGGGGGCTCATCATGCTAACCACACGATACCTCCATTCTGGTTGGATGATCGTCCACCTCTGCTTCGGCATGTGGCCGTGAGGTCAGCAGCCGGCTGTTAGGTCTTGGCCCTTCATGGGCTGTAGCGCTACGGATTATTACTAGCCGTTTAAACTTAACGGAAGAATATTGCTGGAGAATCTTTTAAGTGTATTATAAATATTCATAATTGAAGGGTTCAGAACCATAGTGGGCCAAGCGCCATTTACTAAAACCGTAGAAAACAAGGGTTAAAATGAAGTTATTACCATATTTCAATGGAAACATATAACAAGATATATAAAATATACACATTAAAACTGAATGATATGTCAATCTTCATTAAACTATGGTATTCACTTAACTTTAACCCTTGCTTTCTATATTTTTAATAAATAGCGATTGGCCCACTATAGCTTTGACAGCTTCAATTTAAATAACTTATGTATGTCACTATTGCACTGATTGAGACTGGTTGAGTGGAAGAGAAGGCCTTATGGCCTTAACTCTGCCAGGGAAAATAAAACATTCTATTCTATTCTATTCTATCATCTAAAAAACTGTGGAACATTTGAGAGCCAATCAATATTTCGCTGAGCTATGTAAAATGAAAAATCATAGCTCGTTATAAATCAGAAATTATGTAGGAGTTTATTAGGGACAAGTAAAGTGGGAGTCTATGAAAAAAAATCTACCATTATCTATAACTCACAAATCATATTAGGGAATTGAAGCTGCCAAGAACTTACTTACTTACTTACTGACTTTCAAGGAACCCAGATGTTCATTGCCGCCCTCACATAAGCCCGCCACCGGTCCCTATCCTGAGCAAGATTAATCCAGTCTCTACAATCATATCCCACTTCCCTCAAACTATTTTAATATTATCTTCCCATCTACGTCTCGAAAGGTCTTTTCTCTCCGGCCTCCCAACTAACACTCTATATGCATTTCTGGATTCGCCCATACGTGCTACATGCTCAGCCCATCTCAAACGTCTGCATTTAACGTTCTTAATTATGTCAGGTGAAGAATAGAATGCGTGCAGTTCTGTGTTGTGTAACTTTCTCCATTCTCCTGTAACTTCATCCCCCTTAGCCCAAAATATTTTCCTACGTACCTTATTCTCAAACACCCTTAACCTCTGTTCCTCTCTCAAAGTGAGAGTCCAAGTTTCACAACCATAAAGAACAACCGGTAATATAACTGTTTTATAAATTCTAACTTTCAGATTTTTTGACAGCAGACTAGATGACAAAAGCTTCTCAACCGAATAATAACAGACATTTCCTAAATTTATTCTGTGTTTAATTTCCTCCCGATTATCATTTATATTTGTTACTGTTGCTCCCAGGTATTTGAATTTTTCTACCTCTTCGAAGGATAAATTTCCAAATTTTATATTTCCATTTCGTACAATATTCTGGTCACGAGACATAATCATATAATTTGTCTTTTCACGATTTACTTCCAAACCTATCTCTTTACTTGCTTCCAGTAAAATTCCGGTATTTTCCCTAATCGTTTATGGATTTTCTCCTAACATATTCACGTCATCCGCAAGATAAGCATCTGATGTAGCCCGTTCAATTCCAAACTCTCTCTGTTGTCCTTGACTTTCCTAATGGCATACTCTAGAGAAAAGTTAAAAAGTAAAGGTGTAGATAAGGTAGAATTAAAAATGTCCCAAAATGTTGAACAAAATGAAAATCTGAAATCATACTTAATTGTGATTACTAAAATCTTCTAACAAATAACTGGTATCACTAACTACAGTTCAGTGTTTATGCATAAAATCGAAAAGTTATCTCAAATATTTGACGTGTTTGCAACTTCAAACGGCTTGTAACTGCATTCTAAATAAGTTGAATGTATCCTGATTCTATCGGTGGGACATTTAGTTTTGTCATATTGTCCCAGTTCATACAGATAGAGACAAAAGGAATACAGTGCTACATAGAAATGTGGCTCTGCAAGCAATTCATTTCTCTTTTAGTACACAGAATAACAGAACTAGCTTCAAACAGAAAGAGAGAAAAACGGGTCACTTCCATTACTACAAAATGTAGAAGCTAAAGAATCGCATTTCGAATCACACAAAGAATTCGTGCTCTGAATATGTTTACGTGTCGTTAACATGGGGCGTAAGGGACGCACAATTTTTATCCTTGTGAAATACCCTCGTGCCGCAGAACTCCCATGTGTATAATCAATTCACAGATCACTACGGAAACAAAGTTGTCCTGTAACCACAGAAATACCTAAAAAAAAAAAATGGTAGGGGGGGATAGAGAGATATGGAAACAGGATAACAAAATTATACAATGACCAACAGAAACACAAAAGGTTCAAAATGGCATAGGAAACATCTGGAAAAGATATTGTTTCTGGTTACGTTTCGGACCTATGACCAGAGGGAGAAATTACTTTCCTGAATAGAACAATTCTATACATCTACTTAAACCGTACGGTATACAAATTAACTCACATATCATGCTTTTTGGGGTCAATTTAATATAAAGAGTTATTGAAAAGTAAGTTACATTTTGAAATATATATAACATTATTAAACCTTAATGTATATACAAAATGGTAACACATTTGTACCTATCAAACTGCCATTATATATTCGACCCCGTGCTGTTGATTGAACTTCGTCGTAGCTCAGTGGTCAGAGCGCTTGGTACGTAGAACCAAGGACCAGGGTTCGATCCCCGGCGCCGGAGCGATTTTTCTCCCCTAACATCAATTTGTTAACATAACAGATATATTCTGTAGTACCAAAAAATTAATCTTTACGTAGATTCTTCGAGCAACAGCGCATATTACTGTGGAATCCCGGCCGCCAGGTCACTCAATTGAGTGCGCTCCTTGTATAATGGCAGTTGACTTAATATAAATGTCAACATACATATCGAACTTGGAGTCAGGCCACAAAGGGAAAAAACACTGGAGGAGAGGGATTACATCCGGTGCTGCGGATTGAACTTCGGCGTAGCTCAATGGTTAGAGCGCTTGGTACGTAGAACCAAGGACCCGGGTTCGATCCCTAGGGCCGGAGCGAATTTTTCTCCCCTAACATCAATAGTTAACATACCAGATATATTCTGTAGGACCAAAAAATTAATCCTTACATAGCTTCTTCGAGCAACGTGCATATTACTGTGGAATCCCGGCCGCCAGGTCACTCAATTGAGTGCGCTCCTTGTATAATGGCAGTTGACAATAAAAATATGTCAACATACATGTCGAACTTGGAATCAGGCCACAAAGGGAAAAACACTGGAGTAGAGGGATTAGATCCGGTGCTGCGGATTGAACTTCGGCGTAGCTCAATGGTTAGAGCGCTTGGTACGTAGAACCAAGAACCCAGGGCTCGATCCCCGGCGCCAGAGCGAATTTTTCTCCTCCAACATCATTTGTTACCATAAGATATATTCTGTAGAACCAAAAAATTAATTTTTACGTAGATCCCGCATATAGGCCCTAAATCTATTTAGTTAAAATAGTCTGATGTATGAAGACTGTACATTCATTGTACATAAAATAATGTTGTACTATAGACGTGGACAAATTATTAGACTAAATTAATTATATGTGGAACAAAGCTGTATTTTGCACAGAAATAATGAACAGAAAATTGAGTCTGGAGGTTACTAATATTTTGTGAACATTCCCTTATTCTTTATTAACACGTTGATTTTGTCAGGAATGCTGGAAACCAAAGTTTGACACTTTCTTTGAATACCAGCATCATTTAGCCAGATATCAGACAGTGTTCAAATGAGTCCATGTTTTGTTGTAAGCCACTTTTTGTTCACTTTCTTCTTCAGTATAGATCACAGATTTTCAATTTCGTTCATGTCCGGTCTCCTTGCAGGCCATGAGAAAACAGACTCTTGAATATCTTCTGCAGTATATAATTAAAACAAGAGTAGTACCAACACAGCCATTGAGAATATACAGGGACATCATTTTATTTTTACTTCAATTTTTATTGTACCTGAGTTTCTGAATGTGCTTCACTCCCACCCCTTCTACTAAGGAAGTTCGAACTCCACACAGAACCAAGACCGCAGATAGTAAGCAGTACTGAGTTACTGGGTATAGTACGTTCCAGAAATATGTTCGCGTTTTCCAGTGACGAAAGAGCTTTCAATATTGAATCATATTTTCGCACAGGTACTGTCCGTTTGCCTACGTCGCATCCCGATTTCCCCCACTTGCTTCTGCTCGCCCCTCTGTAAAAGCTGGGCTGTCTTAGCTCTTTTCTGAAAACATTAATTTCTGTTAGGAATTGGACGTTTACGTAACATTACACAGCTGTTTAATTTAACTTAAATAAAAAGGCCTCGTTAAGTAATTAACTGTCACGTGATTTCCTCCCTTTCTACAATCCTGCGGCATAACCACTTGGACGGACAGTAGATAGCATGTCTGAGTAATTTTATATTTTCGGGTCGGGCAGAAGTGAAGATTGAATTCACAGTACGTAGAGCAGGTACAGAATTATTTCAACATGAGGTACTAGTACGAAGGACGAAACTGGCAATTGGAATTAGATGCAATAGTCTATAGTGCGATAATATGCACAAAAGAACTGAAGCCTGTATCGAAATGAACGGCCACCATTTTCAAAATTGTGTTTAAATATTCATATTATGATTATTTTTCAATTTAACTTCTTTCTCTATATTGTACGCTAATGTGCTGTAGACAGTATACACTGCATAATGAATACGTTCGCATGGATAACTCACTTCGTGAGTAAAAACACTTATTGTTAATACAGTACTGTACTTTGATTAAAGAAAAACCTAATGAAAATTATCAAACTCAAAATCGCGATATTTCCTAGTTTACGTAAGTGGATGAACTATTTTTCTTCCATCCTATACCTAGTAGAGTGATTTATGTTTTACGCCAGTATCATCGAACTCCAGTCTTGGAGGGGGGAGCAAGCGGTGTTTCCGGTTCTCTAAAGGTATAGACAGGTTAATATTAAAAATGTTAGTAAAAATAAAATGATGTCCCTGTACTTGGCCATTGGAAAAATATACCAGAAGATGTAAACAATCATATTTACAACAATAGAGACTCTGTGAATTATACTGATAGTTGATATGACAAATTATATTTTGTTTCCAAAAAAAAAAAAAAAACGTTTTAGTCTAATAATAATTTGTCCACGTCTGTATATATTATACAATTCCTACGTACACAATTGTGGCGAAATTTAGGTGGAATCGGACCACAGTCATCTTCCTGAAAAGTTGTGTGATAACTGAAAACCAACGTGGTGGCGCAATGTCTACATATAATGCAGTTATTACTATTATCTGGTCTTAAAGGCGTCTCAAGTTGAGAACTACTGCACCATACTCGGTCACGTCTCGCTGATTTCTATTCCGAAACGCATGTCAACGGGTTTTATAAATCAGAATTAGAACCGAGATTCTTTCCGAAGTGGTGACAAGTTTGAAAGAAGGAAGCGGCGAAGGAGAGTAGCAGAGGGGGTTGCCACCCTTCTCAGAAGGCGGTGCAGCCATGAATTTATAGCCTTAACGTGCTTGTATGTTGTCCATGTTTTTCAAAGTAAACTAGTTCCACGAGTATGCAATACTGTATATGGGGGAATATTTCATCCCGAAATCCTCTTACAGAAAACACACATACACACAGACACACACACAAGGGACGCAGTAACATCCTGTGCGGATATAATGCAAGGGATCCCATTGTACAAGTCCTCGAAAAATGGATAATCTTTATTGGGAAGACTCCATTGTGAGAAGCTAAAAGAAGAATCTGCATTATACAGTTGCTGTGCTTTGTGTTATCAAGATGGTGGTTACAGAATGCCCAAATACGGTCTGTATTTCTGTCTCGTTAAAACATCTATTTTAAGGAACAATATTTTACACAGACTAGAATACGTGTAGGCACAAGAAAATAACTTTCAGAAATTTCAGAGTTACTAAGATAGAATAATATCTACAAAAGTCACTCCATTTATAGACACGTAGTTCACGATTATGTATGTATGTATGTATGTATGTATGTATGTATGTATGTATGTATGTATGTATGTATGTATGTATTTTTTATTTTATTGGGTTATTTTACGACGCTGTATCAACATCTAGGTTATTTAACGTCTGAATGAAATGAAGGTGATAATGCCGGTGAAATGAGTCCGGGCTCCAGCACCGAAAGTTAACCAGCATTTGCTCATATAGGGGTTGAGGGAAACCCCCGGAAAAAATCTCAACCAGGCAACTTGCCCAGAGCCGGGTTTCGAACCCGGGCCAACTGGTTTCGCGACCAGACGCGCTGATCGTTACTCCACGTGTTTTTAAATGCGACAGGCTCATGTCAGTAGATTTACTGGCATGAAAAAGAACTCCTGCGGGACAAAATAATTCTGGCACACTAGCGACGCTGATATAATCTCTGCAGTTGCGAGCGTCGTTAAATAAACAATATAAAAACGTATGTATGTGTGCATATATGTAGACCTATGTAATATGTAATATGTATGTATGTATGAAGTCGGTCTCGGTAGAAGAGTCGGTATAGCGCTGGCCTTCTGTGCTCGAGGTTGCATGTTCGATCCCGACCCCGGTCGATGGCATTTAAGTGTGTTTAAATGCGACAGGCTCATGTCAGTAGATTTACTGGCATGAAAAAGAACTCCTGCGAGACAAAATTCCGACACACCGGCGACGCTGTAATAACCTCTGCAGTTGCGAGCGTCGTTAAATAAACCATATAAAAAACGTACGTATGAATGTAATGTATGGATATATAGTGTATCTTTAAGTATGTGCGGATGTATGTATGTAGGTTTATGTAGGCCTGCAGAATGGACCATAAGTAATGTCACTAATTTCAGAAGGTTATTTCTTCGAGGTATTTGAAACAAAAAGTTTAATATAATTTTGCCCGTTTCTTTTCCTTTTCGAGATAAAATTTTTACACGAAACATTTCATAACGTGTTTTGGAAAAGCCATTGATTTAATTCCCAATATGCCCAGTCAATTTAAGAGAGCAGTGTATTGTGATAATAAATTACTGCAAAAATTTTAGTTTTCTCCTTCAAACGCGCAGAAATTTGACACGAACAAATGTAACTTTTTCCTATGAAAAGGAATTTTAAAAAGTTACATTTGTTCGGATCAAATTTCTGCACATTTAAAGGACGAGATTAAAATTCTTTCGATCAATTATTGTCATAATACATTGCTTTCTTAAACTGACTTATCATATTGGGAAGTAAATCAATGACTCTCCCAAAATACGCTATGAAATATTTCATATGAAACAATTTTTATCTCGAAAAGGAAGCAAGAACGAATAAAATTGTATTAAACGTTTTTTGTTTGAAATATCTCAAAGAATAACCCCCTGAAATTAAGGACATTACTTGCTGTTCACTTTGCATACACACGCACATATGGTTGCCAGGAAACACAAGGTGTAAAATGTACGATATTATAGGCCTATCTCGTAAATTGAGTATAAAATGATTGGCAATTGAGGACTACATACATACATGCATACAGCATACATGCATACATACATACATACATACAAGCGCTGGCCTTCTATGCCCAAGGTTGCGGGTTCGATCCCGGACCAGGTCGATGGTGTCGTGCCCCCGGGAATCGGATAAGTAGGGGATGATAAGGTAGTCCAGGTGAACGAATTATCAATCCTATAATCACTGCTGAGGATCCCAAGGAGCGGGAAAAGAACAGATTTTAAAGGAGTTGGTTATTCAACACACAAATTGCAGCTTCACGCTTGCAATAATAAGTAAACACAATAAAATAAACATAATGCTGAATATAATATAATAAAACATAATTTGAAAGAATTCTACATTAGTATAGTGAAAAAGTTGCTAACTTCTTTCGTAAGTTCCTTCCTTAAAGAAAGTCTGAATCTGGCTAAGCAAGTACGGACAATTTCCACTTACATATAAGTTGTAGAATTGCCATCTCCCGTTCTTGTAGCCAAGCTCTGAATTCGTCTAAGTGGTGAAGGGAATATTCGGACTTAGAATATTCGTGGCGTTGGAGAACCTTCTGAGCTATAGTCTGCACCCTCCTCCTGGCTCTGGAGTAGCGTAATGTAGTCTCTTCCAAGTACCGCCGATTGAGAGTGATGAGCCAGATTCATGGGGTTTTATAGTAATTATAAAAAGGGATACGCCCGAAATAACAACGTCTGATTGGTTAAGATTCTAGCTTGGGGTTGGAACTTCAGAAAGAAGATAGCTTTACAATTGGTTGTTCACCGTTGAAATATCATCGATCCCTTATAAGGTCATGACAAGATATCCTGTAAACAGGATGAGTTGTGGTATAGTGACTTTACATAAAAGAGCAAAAATACAGTAATTTCTTATGACAAACAGGATATAGGTGCGCTTCTTCCTTTGTAATATCAAAGTACAAAAGTCACGTAATGCCAATAAACTAAATAAATTGCAAATAAAAAGAATACAAGTTAACTATACAATACTGCAATCTTCTCTTACTTTCTAATGTTACAAATTTTAAGTGTCAGGTTCAAGGTGGGTTAACATCAAGGATAATCCTTAAACGAACTGCAAGGCCAGAGGCCCACGCTTAAGGCCAGGTGATCAATACTAATACAGGTAAGCTTAATTACAGGTGTACCTGGGTAATTGCAGGTATACCTGGGTTCGAGCATCACATTACTCTCACCTTTCAAAATGTTTGGGTATACTCAAACAAACATTTTAAGAAAATGGTTACAATAAAACATACAAAACTCAAATGATAATCTTAGTAAACATCAAAAGCCTGGGAATTATCATTAGGTTCCCAAGTTTCAACAGGATGTGGTCAGACTGTTAATTATTAAAATGTCTTTAGTAGTCGTCATATCACCACTTCCTCTGTGAAATAAACTAATTATACTTATACAAAATGTCTTCAGGCAACTTGCTTTACATATCTGACTTCTTTATCTTGTACTTGTTGACGGACGTTAGTGGCGTACAAACAATTGGGCGGATCCCCGGTTCGAAGCGGCCTGTTGCTCCTTCGGGTCCGGATCCGATGTTGTTACTTCCTCTTCGTTTAGCTCGTCGAGGTTCATTGCTACCTCGTTCCGTTGCGCCTGACGTCGAGCACGTGGTGTCGGCCTTGGATCTGTGAGAACTGAGTAACGCTGGCGTGCGTGCTGGAAGCAACTCAATAACTTCCGTTTAAATACTACAACCAATAACGTCAATGTCATTAAAGCCACTATAGTAATTAAAAACACATTTACTGTTGCTTTTTCGGAGCTATTAGGCTTACTTTTTAATTCTGAAGTAAGACCTGATACGTCGAAATTTTGTCTCGATTGAACAGCTTCACTTTTTGCTATCACTGTATTCAATGTCATTATTGCCTCATCTGACATAGCTTGTGGTAATTTATTAATTAGTACATTTTCTTCGTCACTATTTAGCAAGTCTTTGATGTCCGGCAATACTATATGCAAATTAGTGCGTAGGTTAAATTCGCTTCTTCCTGAAGAATGTGGAAATAATTTAAATGATTCAGAATGGATGTAGCAGGTAGAGCTGTTACTAATTATACCGGTGTTCTCCAACTTTAAGTTCATGACTTTGTTTTCGGAAGCTGTATACTCAAAGCCAGGGGTATAACAACGTAGTGTTACCTCTGTGGGTTGATACAGACTATAGACCCAGAACCGGTGATCTGGTGAACGTATCCACACAGCTGGAAATGGGTGATTCAAAATCAACCTGCTACAATGTTCTCTTATGGCTTCTGCCTTACCAAGAAACAAGGCTATAGCACAGCTGGGCTGGTTTTGCCTATACAATGTATAATCGGAAGGGCAGATGGTGAAATAACTCTTTACACACTTACTTAGCATAACATCAGAAAAGGTTGTGAAAAATTGTCGGTCCTCTGATACAGCCAGATATGTTTCTTGTATGTCAATAACCATATGTTTTTGGAGAGTTTTATGGAAGAAAGGCAAGGGATGTAATCGATATAATTCAAAATGACGATCTGCTGCTTTTAATGGAATATCAATGAATAGTCTAATACTATCTGATGTGGCTGCTGCATGTACTGTGGCTAAATCGTAGTAAATATACATATCCTCAACGGTAGTCGTAGTTATCATAGATGTCCCTGAGGTCAATTTTAATGAAACTTGTTGTAAAATATCTGATAAGTTATGGGGTCGGATTAATGACGTGGATAATTTGCCTAAAGATGTCATATCCAACGCGGTTAATGTCTGTGCAAGGCAAGTTTTTATTTCAAATACTGCCATTTCTACTTCTCGAATCATAGCACTATAAGTAGTCTGTTTCTTAATTAATTGTTGGACGTCGCGTACATCTGTCTGTACTCTACTTAATCCTATTGAAAAGTTTGAAATAGAGTCTCTTAATACTTCTGCTAATTTGATAGTGTTTTGAGCATTCAAATGGGTTTCTTGGTCTAACGTTTTAATCCAAGTTAATTGGTGTTCTTCTACGTGTAATATCTTTTGTTGAAATCCCTGCAACTGATCTATTACATGGTTAATATTATGTAAGTCCCGAGAATCCATAGTTCCGAATAGATACTTTAATGTATAGCCTACCACATCTATAAGTCCTCGTCGTGTCCGATTTTGATCTTGTACTGAGGATACCTGTAATTGAAAACTTGTATCTGGTTCTGGTAAAAGTTTTGTTATATCTAGTAGTTCATCTGCTAGGTTATCTACTATGTCCCCAACTCTGTCTAGTTCGGTCCATAGCACAGTCAATCGTCCGAACATTATTCTAGGAATCTCTTGTCTAGCTTCTTCTAATATTTCCCGTATTCGTACAATTAGATTACGGTATACCTCTAAGTTAATGTTTACGACTATGGTCCACTTGTCGCCTGTCAGAAGGACGTCTCGATCTTTCAAAAACACTGCCCCCTTGTCTAAGGCCAAGTCTGCGTCTGGTTGTCTTGAGTCCTTCGTAAGTGTCCTTGTAAAACAAACGGCAAGCACTGTAAAAACAAAATACAAGCTACTGTACTTACTTATACCTAAAATATAGATATACTATATTTATTTAAATCCTAACCGAGTATTCAGAACTCTTTACGGTTATAGGGGCCTAAGCGCGTTTCCTATAACATTCTTATTACATGGAGTTAGAGCAAAAGTAACAAATTTCGATAGGTTAATATCAATCGTAGAAATGGACATATAAAATTTAAAATTAAATTTCAAAAATAATTTGGCTCGATGCTGCGGCTGAGTATTATTCAGGCGAACTCTACCGGCCAGCACGATAGTCCCAACTACATCATGCATGGAATGTTACGTCATACACAACTCCAAAATGTGCTCTACTCCGTTACATCCTCACATATGCGTCGTAACCTATTACGTAAGGGATATTGCAATGCTGCATTATTAAACGGCACTATATTAACTTCCTCGGTAATATCTACCTGATCGTGACTCGGTTCATTATTTAATTCACTATTTGCTACATTGGTTTCACCATTATCATCTTGTACATCATCAATTTCCTCATCTGAATCAAAAGTATACTTTCTAGGCTGATTTCCTCGATCGCGTAATTTATATGGGCTAGTAATAGTTTCTTTATCCTTATTTTGACGTCTAACAGAGGTCCCCGGCTCCCAATCTTTATCACTATCGTCACAACGTTTATTTACTGCCTTTTGCTTCTTCTTGGCTGTCTCTGATAATTCATCATTAGCGGGCTCCATATTTTGTTCTGGGGTTTCCTCATTTCTTTCTTCACTCGTTATGCTAGGCGGGCTTATTATTACCGTAGCATCATTACTTGACATATGTCTGCTATTGCATTCCTTAAGTCTATTTATGTGAACGTTTATACATTTCTCTTCACTAATTTTGACGGTGTAAACCAGGTTAGATAATTTCTCAATTATCTCAAATGGTCCAGTCCAATGATATGCGAATTTCTTAGCTTTACTTCTGGAAGCTACGGGGTCATAGAGATATACTATGTCTCCTGCATTAAATTCGCGCTCCCTTGCTCGCTTGTCATAGTGAGCTTTGGACTGTTCATGACCCCTTTTGGATTGTTGTCGCACTACTTGAGATGCAACTCGAATTCTATCTGCTAATAGTTTCACATGTGCCTCATAGGAATCATAAGAATTTTGTTTTCTTCCCAAATTTCGTTTTACTTGAATGAAGCGATCTTCAATGGGTAACTTCATATGTCGGCCAAAAACTAAATAATATGGGCTAAACGTAGTTACTGTATGTGGTGTGGCTCTATACGCCATAATAGCATAGGGTACAAATTTATCCCAATTCTTCCCATCTTTATGAACATAATGTGATAACATATCAACTAATAATTTATGCATCCTCTCGCATACTCCATTACTTTGTGGATGGTACGAGGTAGTCTGAATTTTCTTAATCATCAATAATCTACACGTTTCAGAAAATAATTTTGAAGTGAATTGGGTTCCCTGATCAGTCAACAAGCGATTGGGTGTCCCCCATTGTGCTATAATTTTGGTCACAAATTCTTTTGCGACTGTCTCTGCACTTTGGTCCGGAATAGGGATAGCCTCACAAAATCTGGTGAAATGATCAACAAAAGTTAATAAGTATTTATTCCCAGATTCTGTAGTAGGTAAAGGTCCGACAATGTCCAGCGATACAGTATCCATGAAATCGTCGGCTGCTACCGCATCTCCTAATGGTGCTCTTTGAGATTTTCCAATTTTCCGTTTAGCACACTTATCACATGAGCCTATATACTCTTGAATGTCACTACTCATGGTCGGCCACCAATACTTAAGTTTTATGGCTGCAATAGTCCTCTTGGTACCTTGATGAGCCATAAAAGTATTATCGTGATAATGCTTTATCACTGTTGCTATTAGCGAACGCGGAATGACAACTTGTATCCCGTGTGCAGGGGAATGCCTACACAATAACCCATTATTATCTTTATGGAAGTCATCAAATTCAATTAACCTAATCAGCTGATCATCGGCTAACTGTTCTGACAAAATCAATTCTTCGGTTAAATTAAATTCTGAGTCTGAGGTCACAATACCAACATGTCGGCTTAAGGCGTCTGCATGAGGTAACTTTTTGCCTGGTTTGTGAATCACTTCATAATCAAACTCCGCTAGTCGTAGACTCCATCTAGTGAGCCTCGAACTCGGATCTTTTAAGTTAAGTAACCATCTGAGGGCTGCGTGATCTGTGTGGAGAGTAAATTTTCTCCCGTACAGATAACATCTGAATTGCTTCGTAGCAAAAATGACTGCAAGAAGTTCCCTTTCAGTGCAGCTATAATTTCTTTCAGCGGCATTCAACTGTCTGCTGCAATAAGCAACTGGTTTCTCTTCTCCATTTATTTTCTGTGATAGGACAGCGCCTACGGCTTCCTGTGATGCGTCTGTAGTTACAATGAACGGTAATGAAAAATCAGGATAACTCAACAATGGTTCTGTACTTAATTTTGCCTTTAGTTCTCGGAAGGCTTCTTCCTGACTAGTCCCCCATTTAAATTCAACATCTTTCCTAGTTAACATTGTTAAAGGTTTAGCAATAGCGGCAAAATTAGGGATGTGTCGTCGATAATAGGATGCTAAGCCTACAAAAGAACGAATATCTCTAACTGATCTTGGTTGCGGATAGTCCCGAATGGCTTTGATTTTCTGTGGATCGGGCTTCACACCTTCTCGCGATACAATATGACCTAGGTACTCAACCTGATCCGTTGCAAAAGTACACTTAGATGGCTGAATTTTGAAATTAATTTCTTACAATTTTACAAACACCTTTTCTAAATTCTTCACATGAGTGGCGATATCTTCACTCATTATCAAGATATCATCAAGATAAGCCAAACAAATGGTCCCTTTCAGGCCCATTAATAGGAAATCAATACATCTCATAAACGTGCTGGGAGCATTCTGCAAGCCGAAAGGCATTCTATTATACTGATAGTGTCCCATGTGACACGTAAAAGCAGTTTTCTCTTTGTCTTTTTCATCAATTGGTATTTGCAAGTAACCAGAAGCCAGATCCAATACAGAAAATACTTTACATTTCCCTAGAGAATCTAACGTCTCTACAATGTTAGGGAGGGGATAAGCATCTGACTTTGTAACGGCATTTAATCCCCGATAATCAATACACAATCTGTGCTTTACAGTTCCATCTTGAGATTTCTTGGGTACAAGTACAATAGGACTTGCCCATGGTGAAGTACTGGGTTCAATAATTTTCTTATCTAACATGTCATTAATTTGTTCTTCCACCACCGATTTTAACGCGTGGGGAATTCTATAAGGATTCTTCTTCACTGGTAAAGCATCTCCGGTATTTATGGAATGCTTCACTTCACTAGCACAGCCTATTTCTGGACTTCCTTCGACGTAAAACAAATGCTTATACTTTCGTAAGACGGCTATCATAAGTCTCCTATCTTTGCCCTGTAAGTGCCCTAATTTTTCATCTAAAAATTTCTCAAATTCCCATAATTCTGGTACATAATTGTCTTTAGCCCTACGTCGATTTGTGTTCCATGTTCGCTTTGTTTCCCGGTCAATCATATTCACGGTCCTATTACTGTTATTCATCTCATTAGCGATTTCTGATTCTTGATCAACACCTAGGTTTGCTACACTAGCTTCTCCTATAACACGGTGTTTGACTAAACTCACAGGTTCGGGCGAAAAATTAACAATTTGAATAGGTACGTAACCTAAAATTTTCTCACACTTTAATACATTAACAGCTTCATGTGGTGCGTTTTCCATAACTAATTTTTCCTCTAATTTTAGTTCTCTATTCAACCCTACATTCACCCCCTGTTCTGACGATCGTGAGCAAAATAAAACCTCACCATTATCATCAAATGTTGAACTTTCACACAACTGGTGTTCACAATTATTTATCTGCCTAACTTGACCTTGACTATTCACGGGAATTATAGTCTCCTTATTCAGCACCGGTCGGTCGTCCAACTTTCCAGTTGCAAACGCCGACTCTGCCGCACCATTCACAGACAGTATCATAAGGGATTGTTCGTCCGAACCGACTAATTTATCCGGTGAGGGGTTTTTGCTTTGGGAAAGACCTTTTATGTTGGTAGGGAAATTTTCTTGGCCACTTGCATTACAATGAGGAACACAATTATTACTTTTATTACGATCACAATTTTTCTGGCCATTCATGGAGACTTTTCGAACGTATCCCGATCCGTGATCATCCACAAGGGAACTATGTCCCCGAGCATCATTGACAATTGTCCTAAAATTACCAAGTTGACTAATGCTGCGTGCTACATGAATTCCAGGTAGCCCATCCTGATCACTGGTTGGTTCTACCAATAGCACTTGAGAGGTCTTTGGGTTACAACTAAGATTATGGCGTCCCATAACCTTACCTCGGACTATTTTTACTGTATGTGGTGGTAAGACAACGGACTCGGCTAGCAAGATAGGTCCGCTCCAGTCAAGCTGATCGTGAGTCGATGACTGCGAGGCCATTGCAGACACAGAACCCGATTTTCCAGACACTGATGCGACATTGCACGATTGTAGATCAGTGTTGATCAATGTCACAGTTTGCCTGCCTATTACCAAGGAGTTCGACTGGACGTCTATACGCGCACCAACATAGCGCAAAAAATCCATCCCTATGATGCCTGCGGCGCTGATTCGTATGTCGCTTATCACAAATTTAAATTCAAATTGCTCACTTCCCATAAGGAATTTGACCGTCTGGGTTCCAAATGTTTTTACCTTTTGCCCGTTTGCACCCCTGATCACTACATCAGATTCTGTAATTAGCGCTGAGCTTACTGTGGGTTTAATTAATGATACTGTGGCGCCGGTATCCACAACGAATTCCCAAATTTTCCCCTCTATTTCTAAGTCTACCCGAGGCTCGCTAACTACCTCGTTTAAAGCAGACGGCGCTACCAGAACTGAGTGTGACTGTAATTCGGCTCCTACGACGGGGTTTTCTTCGTAGGACCTATCCCGTTTGGGTACTGTCGCGGATGCCCCTCTGATCCCTTCCTACAGTCCCGTTGATAGTGACCCATAATCCCACAGTTGTAACATTGGATGCTCGATCGGTTACTATTTGAATTTCCACGTCCCGGAGCTAACCCTCGCCCCCTTGACCCGTTATACTGTCCCCTAGTATAATTTCCCCCGGGTCGTACATCTCGACCGCGAGCGAATCCCCTGTTGAAATTCGGCTCATATCTGCGGTTGTTGCTCCATGCTTGATAATTACCCGAATTTTGTTGTCTGTTCCCTGCTTGGGCTTGAACCATAAACAATTTCTTATCTTTTTGCTCCTTCAAAACGGATGCACCTTCATCCTTTTCCGTTTGATACACTTGATTCGCTATTCGTAGCGCATTATCAATTGTAGTGGGTGCCTGAAATCTAACTTCTCGGCCAACAGTTCCACGTAAACCATGTATGAATGCGGCAACTAATCGCCTATCTGCTTCCTGCTTCAAAATCTCTCTAGTATTGGCATCCTGATCATGCACTATTGTCTTTAAGCTTAGTCTTCGCACTCTGTCGCAAAATTCTTCTGGTGATTCGTGCTTTTCTTGCATGGCATTTTGTAATTTTAAGTAGTGATATTGCATCGATCTCTTATCTTTAAATCTAGCAATAAAATTTTCCTTGAAGTCTTTAAAAGAAATATCTACTGCTTGTAATTCAGGTGTGGTGTCATAATATGTTCTCGCTGTGCCTCGCAATTTCAATATGGCAATCTGAACTGCATCTTTATCTGTAAGTCGTCCCATGGTGGTAATTCTTTCAATTTGGTCAAAGAAACTGGTAACTGGTATACTATACGAGTCCCCTTTCCATGGCTCTACTAATTTGGTTACGCTTAAGTCTTTGGAAATTAATGCAGGTGGATCGTTTCCTTGCGGCATCTTGTTGGTATTTGATTACACTAGTTATTTAATGGATACCTTCCCACTCGTCAAGTATGGATTCAACGCTGCTGTCTACTGGTCATCTGTTCAACAGTTACGTGGTCTGTGTACCTACGCTTGTTGGTGGGGTTTGAGCTATTATGCTGACTCAATTCCTCCCAACCAGCTTATGTGCGCATTGACACCCTCGATCCTGCTATCAATTCGTCGCTAAACTCACCACTCTGGCAATACTGGGGAAGATAGTCCGTACGTTCGATTTCCAAAATAGGGTAGTCGAATTCTGGTGGTACGTAGCGTATAACTAGTCGTATGTCTACTTCGAAAATTACCTCTAACCCTTGCGAATGTTCGTAACGGTATGTTTTTAACGCTGGTGTCTTAAAAGTTTTAAACGGTCTACCTGCAAAGGCAATATCAAGGCGAGATCCTGCCTTCAAAGCAACAAATTTCATACGATGCTCTTAAATTAAATTCGTATTAATATTAGTATGTTTTCTAAAAAATGTCTCAACTAAACTTTGGGCGTAATTGCTTGATCCTTCCAAAGCTAAAGGATGCGATACCCCAATTACATGTACAAAAAGGACGGTAAATTCTGTATCACCTTCGGATACACCCGAACAACATTGAAAACAAGCCATACAAAATTAAATCAATGCAACCACATTAGATAATAAATTCAAAACAACAACTAATAAAAATTCAAAAACACAAATAAAACATAAATAAAATAAACACATAAACCACCCCCTGTTAAAATCTGACACCGCTGCCACCAAATGTCGTGCCCCCGGGAATCGGATAAGTAGGGGATGATAAGGTAGTCCAGGTGAACGAATTATCAATCCTATAATCACTGCTGAGGATCCCAAGGAGCGGGAAAAGAACAGATTTTAAAGGAGTTGGTTATTCAACACACAAATTGCAGCTTCACGCTTGCAATAATAAGTAAACACAATAAAATAAACATAATGCTGAATATAATATAATAAAACATAATTTGAAAGAATTCTACATTAGTATAGTGAAAAAGTTGCTAACTTCTTTCGTAAGTTCCTTCCTTAAAGAAAGTCTGAATCTGGCTAAGCAAGTACGGACAATTTCCACTTACATATAAGTTGTAGAATTGCCATCTCCCGTTCTTGTAGCCAAGCTCTGAATTCGTCTAAGTGGTGAAGGGAATATTCGGACTTAGAATATTCGTGGCGTTGGAGAACCTTCTGAGCTATAGTCTGCACCCTCCTCCTGGCTCTGGAGTAGCGTAATGTAGTCTCTTCCAAGTACCGCCGATTGAGAGTGATGAGCCAGATTCATGGGGTTTTATAGTAATTATAAAAAGGGATACGCCCGAAATAACAACGTCTGATTGGTTAAGATTCTAGCTTGGGGTTGGAACTTCAGAAAGAAGATAGCTTTACAATTGGTTGTTCACCGTTGAAATATCATCGATCCCTTATAAGGTCATGACAAGATATCCTGTAAACAGGATGAGTTGTGGTATAGTGACTTTACATAAAAGAGCAAAAATACAGTAATTTCTTATGACAAACAGGATATAGGTGCGCTTCTTCCTTTGTAATATCAAAGTACAAAAGTCACGTAATGCCAATAAACTAAATAAATTGCAAATAAAAAGAATACAAGTTAACTATACAATACTGCAATCTTCTCTTACTTTCTAATGTTACAAATTTTAAGTGTCAGGTTCAAGGTGGGTTAACATCAAGGATAATCCTTAAACGAACTGCAAGGCCAGAGGCCCACGCTTAAGGCCAGGTGATCAATACTAATACAGGTAAGCTTAATTACAGGTGTACCTGGGTAATTGCAGGTATACCTGGGTTCGAGCATCACAATGGCATTTAAGTGTGCTTAAATGCGACAGGTTCATGTCAGTAGATTTACTGGCATGTAAAAGAACTCCTGCGGGACAAAATTCCGGCTGATATAACCTCTGCAGTTGCGAGCGTCGTTAAATAAAACATAACATTTTATTAACATACATACATAGAGCCCGGACGAGAAATTATGGCACGGGCGCGAGGGACACATTTTAGTTCGTTTGCTTGGACTCGCCCTCACACTCAACTGGAGGGGTGTTGGGTTAGTTGGTTACTAGCATTCCGAGTGTTCATATCGTTCTGCTACTACCGCTATTGCTAATACTGAAAACATTGTCCTTCTGACCTCCCTCATTATGGCATTGTCAAGGACATGAAATAGCATACAATGTATGGAAATTCATGTCAGAAGAAGCTGTAAACGGAATACCAATTCCATTGAAAAGCGTGTGTGCAAAAGTACTGGCTGCCACTGCTATTTCAAAGCGAACCTTGGCAAGAATCAGGAAAGAAGGGAAAAATATTGAGGCAGGAACAGCAGATTCTTTCTCCAGTCCGGAAAAATCACAGCCGAAGAAGAAGATTGTTGCAGCTGTAGACAGTTTTGATGAGGAAGTCACAAGAAGACTCATCTATAATTTCTACGCTACGCATAAGCAGAGGTCGACTCTGCAATCGCTTCTCCCAAGAATGGATTATGATTATGTGAAGAAAGTAGAGAACAATTACATTTAAAGTGAGCACGTGGTGGACAGTATTTCGGAGAACATTTCCATAAACTTAGGGATATCTGATTCCAGCACAGATCAGTCGTCTGATTCGGACGGAGAGTAAGAATATAAAGATGGAATAGCGGGCGTAATTCCATTAGGTACCTTCGGACTCTTGAGTAGGAAAGTGGTGATACTAAGATAAGACGAATGTTTTTGGAAAGAGATGAAACGGACATTCCTGCCGCTCTGAGCTTGAGAACCGTAGCCCAAACAACCCCCACTCCTCTGCCCTGCTGGCCGGCAATTTAAAACTTCGCGCAGGTTGGTGCCATAACATCTCGTCTCAGCTCTGCATACATACATAATACATACATAGGAAACACGTACACGCACACGAATGCTGAATCTTGCTGGCACTGTACGTGTGTGCAAGGGTGCTAATGGGAGGACGGTCGTAAGGGCAATGCCTCCACGCCACCACACAAGCTCAGAGTCGGTCACTTTGAAGTCGATGCTCGGTCTCACGGAAAGCCTTCCAGCTCAGCCGGTTACTAAAAGACGGATCAATGCCTGCTGATTGGCTGTCGCTATGGATACAACACAGCCCACTGTTTGAGACAAACAATAACGAAATAGTTACTAAGTAGGGTAGGTTGCACGTGTTTGCCATAACCAATGATCTCTTGTGCATATATTTTGCTTAATTTCAATTACGTATTTGTAAATTTATGTAGGCCTACACCGTTAGCCGAGATGTTTACTTCAATACTTATTCTATTACTAGCCGTACTCGTGCGCTCCGCTGCACCCGTTAGAAATAAATATAAACTAATTACATAATTAAAATAGGACATTTGATCCAGGGAACATTCGTGTTTGATAGAAGGATAAATCGTTTATTATGTTATTTAATTTAAATTGTATTTGCATAATTAAAATGCGATCATTTTGATCCAGAGACCACTCATTTGGTCATAAAAATTATTTTAGAAACTACAGGAAACGAATGCCTATCAAGTTTTCTGTGCATAAGAAGCTATTTTAATCTTACCTGTCCTCGATTCACTCAGAAGTTACTGTAATAACATTATAGCATTATGTCCATCTAGAGAAACTACACTTTCCAATAGTGAAATAATAATAATAATTAAACAATTAATTAGCTTCCGATATTACTTCATACAAACACAGAAACATTCCCTTAGGCTATGTTTCATAGCTTTCGATTGTTGTTGTCCAAGGCCCCTTATAGCCGAAGTCATTTGTTTTTTATTTCATTACACCACCTTAGATGGCATTGTTATTGTAATTTTGAAACTCATTTATCTCATTAAATATCAGCCCTATCAAACTTTTGCATGGGATAAAAGTTATAGGAAATTATTTTTAAAGAAACTTTTGTTATGCAAAATTTGCATGAAAATTAATAATAAGGGAGATATTTCGATTTATTTAATTCAAGCCCCCTTATAACCCCCCTTTTAAATAAAATATTTTGAATGCCATATAGCCTAAATTGTAAGTTACAACGAACTTATTTTATATTCCAATTTTCATATAAATCGGTTCAGCCATTATCACGTGAAAAGGTAACAAACATCCAGACAGACAGACATACATACAAACAAAAATTTCAAAAAAGCGATTTTCGGTTTCAGGGCGATTAATTATATATGTTAAAACCAATTATTTTTGGAAAATCGAAAATTACCAGAAAAATTTCGGCTACAGATTTATTATTAGTATAGATTTGTGTTTCATTATTGCATTTCATTTTTCATAAATCTCCCTATTTACACGTTTAGTTAACCATTTACTACTCTTGTTGGTTAATTAATTAATTAATTTGTAGTCAAATTTTACTTTTTAATTTAGTAATTGTTGTTCATTTATAACTATCAACTCAATCATTGCCCCATTATTAATTAATTTATTTAATTATGCATTCACTTAATTAGTGGTTTAAAATAAATAATCAGACTTACATATCAATAAATTTAGGCATAGGCCCCAGAGTGAGAATTAACGAGAATTAAAATTGTTTCTCTAGCTGATGATAGCATCCCTGCCAGGAAAATGATTTCGTCCACACCTGCGGAGTAACGGTTAGCGCATCTAGCCGTGAAACCAGGTGGACGGGTTCGATTCCCGGTCGGGGCAAGTTACCTGATTGAGGTTTTTCCCGGGGTTTTCCCTCAACCCAATATGAGCAAATGCTGGGTAACTTTCGGTGTTGGACCCCGGACTCATTTCACCGGCATTATTACCTTCTTCTCATTCAGACGCTAAATAACCTAAGATGTTGACAAAGCGTTGCAAAATAACCTACTAAAATAGTCCCCCCCCCTCTCGTGTCCTTCTAACCTACAGTTTGTAGTTAATATTGGTTATTGCCAGGGTCTGTGAATGTTTAAGCCAGTAATCACAGGTAACTACAGGGACATCATTTTATTTTTACTAACATTTTTAATATTAACCTGGCTATACCTTTAGAGAACCGGAAAACCCGTTCGCTACCCCCTTCCACAACTGGAGTTCGATGATACTGGCGTAAAACACAAACAAATCACTTTACTAGGTATAGGAGGGAAGAAAAGTACTTCAACCATTTACGTAAACTAGAAAATATCGCGATTTTGAGTTCGATAATTTTCATTAGGATTTTTATTTAATCAAAATGCAGTACTGTATTAAGAATAAGTGTTTTTACTCACGAACTGAGCTATCCATGCGAACGTATTCATTATGCACTGTATATTATACTGTCTACAGCACATTAGCGTATAATATAGAGAATGATGAAGTTCAATTGAAAAATAATCATAATATGGATATTTAAACACATTTTTGAAGATGGTAGCCATTCATTTCGATAGCCTACAGGCTTCAGTTCTTTTGTGCATATTATCGCACTATAGACTATTGCATCTAATTCCAATTACCAGTTTCGTCCTTCGTACTAGTAACTCATGTTGAAATAATTCTGTACCTACTCTATAAAAGAGAACCTTATGTAATGTAAATTCAATCTTCACTTCTGCTCGACCCGCATAGATAAAATTACTCAGACATGTTACCTACTGTCCGTCGAAGTGGTTATTCGGCAGGATCGTAGAAAGGAGGGAAATCACGTGACAGTTAATTACTTAACGAGGCCCTTTTATTTAAGTTATTTTAAACAGTTGTATAATATTACGTAAACGTCCAATTCCTAACAGAAATTAATGTTTTCTGAAAAGAGCTAAGACAGTTCTGCTTTTACAGAGGGCCGTGCAGAAGCAGGTGGGGGAAATCGGGATGTGACGTAGGCAAACGGACAGTACCTGTGCGAAAATATGATTCAATATTAAAAG
The DNA here is from genome assembly GCF_040183065.1 of Periplaneta americana. Taxonomy (NCBI): domain Eukaryota; kingdom Metazoa; phylum Arthropoda; class Insecta; order Blattodea; family Blattidae; genus Periplaneta; species Periplaneta americana. The sequence goes on along the minus strand of NC_091127.1, from coordinate 31,500,449 downwards.
TTCTTTCGTCACTGGAAAACACGAACATATTTCTGTAACGTACTATACTCAGTAACTTAGTGCTGTTTACTATAAGCGGCCTTGATTCTGTCTGGAAAACAGTTGAATCTTCATTAGTAGAAGGGGTGGGAGTGAAGTACATTCAAAAACTCAGGTACAATAAAAATTGAAGTACAAATAAAATGATGTCCCTGAACTATGACATCTACTGACTTGGTCATGGAAGACTTTGCCTATTGCTCCATGCAGCATGCGAAGTAACTGTGTTCTGACATAGTTTTTTTTTATTTATCCCTGATGCTGACTTTCCACTATCCATTATAAATATCAAGAAGGCGATGAGTATTTTTAACCTGCTTCTTTTTAACATGGATGTCCGCAATACTATATAATTTTGTTAGAGACGGTTATAGATCAGTGTGTTCGTTTTCGTGAATCCAATAGAGAGAAAATTTCAAATACGTCATCTCATCCAAGCAAATTATTTATTTCAAGTAATGCTCTTCCTTAGTTGTAATTAAAATATAAAAGACAGTTGTTTCCAGGTACACCGTCCCTAGTGGCAAAAAAAACCGGACCGACCCTTGTAGCTGATTTCAGAACCTTGTTCACTCCAGAGCACGATAGACTGGTAACTAAGATTTTCGTGGTTCGAATCCTGCCTGGGAACGAAACTTCTTTTTGTTCCTTATTCAAATTTATTCCCAATACTTTTCGATAGCTGGTAAAATTCATGTTCTGGGAATAATAAGTTAATTAAGTAGTAAAATATCGCTGCAATCGAAACGTATTGGGAATAAATTTGAATATGGAACAAAAAAAGTTTCCTTCCCAGGCAGGATTCGAACCACGGAAGTCTTAGTCACCAGTCTATCGTGCTCTGGAGTGAACAAGGTTCTGAAATCAGCTACAAGGGTCGGTCTGGTTTTTTTTGCCAGTACTGTACAGTACATCAGGAGCCAGTAAAATAAATATCAGCAAGTTTTCAAGACTGAGGTTAGGAAAGAAGCCAATAACCACATGGATACGTAGCTAGAATAACAGGGTTTCAAATATAGATTTAAGTTTTTAATCATGTATGTAAATAATTAATTTAAAAAAATTCATTAATTTAAATTTTAGGTTCAAAAATAGATTTTTTAAATAAAATCTCTCCAGATTGCTTAAAAAAAAAGTAAATCATTCACATAACAGGTGAATGATAAAATTAGAGTGGTCAACTGCGAAAACAAAAATTCCACCCCCTAACTTTGAAAATAAACCATGTGTTTAAGAGTAACTCATTTACAAAAATATTTAAAATATAACAAGGTACACCTGAAGACAGTTGTCACCAGGTACACCGTCCCTAGGTACATCAGGAGCCAGTAAAATAAATATCAGCAATTTTTCAAGAATGAGGTTACGAAAACAAGCCAATAACCACATGGATTCGTAGCTAGAATAACAGAGTTTAAAATATACATTTAACTTTTTAATAGTGTATGTAAAGACTTGATTTAAAATATTTAACTAATTTAAAAATTACTTACGTTTTAGGTTCAAAAACAGATTTTTTTTAAATAAAATCTCTCCAGATTACTTCAACAAAAAGTAAATCATTCACAGAACTGCTGAATAATGAAATTAGAATGGTCAACTGCGAAAACAAAAATTCCACCGCATAATCTTGAAAATAAACCATGTGTCCCCAGGTACAATTTGTCCCTACGTACAACAGCTTCACCAATTCATGACAATTACGCAGTATTCATTCATTCATTATGAATTAACTTATTTGTTTTGTATTATACATTTAGCTCAACTGACGAATAGCCTAATCGTTTGCGATTGCACATTTAATAATCTGATTGGCTATGTATTGTATATTTTTAGTAGAGCAATCGATGTAGCTCAGACAGCAGACTCGCTGGGCTGCTGATACAGAGCTGCGTTCGGGCTTGGATTGGATCCCGCTTTGGTCTCATTGAATGGTTTCTTCCGAGGTTTTCCCCAGCCGTGGGACTGAAGCCGGATGGTCTATGGCGAGTCCTCGGCCTCACTTCATTTCACCTCTTTGGTCTGATTACCTGGTTGGGTTTTTTCCGAGGTTTTCCCCAACCACACGGCAAATACCTGCAGACTTACTAAAGGCTTTACCAATAACCAAAAATGTATTTAAAAATAGGCTTAAGGACTTTACTAATGGACGGTAGTATATTATACACACTACTTAAAGGGTGTAATCGATATCTTATTTGAAGTGTTCTATCAGTGAGGAAGTGTGTAGTGTCAGTGAAGTCTATTGTGTAAGTGAAGTGTGTTGGTGTCAGTGAAGTGGCTGTGCAAAATATTTGAACAGTGAAATGGTTAGAAATGTTAGTGAAATCAGGTAGAATCAGTGCAGTGAGTGAGTTGACAGCGAAATAAGTGTAGTGCCGAAAGGTACTTGTGCAGGTATGAACCTGTCACAATCGTGGGTCTTAGTTCGAACTTAGGGTTAAGATACAAATTAGATTTACTTCAAATGTTATTTTAAGTGACCACGCTTCATTTAATTTAGGATGCTCTTTGTTATTATTTTTTATTATTATTGCTATCATTATTATTATTAATTATTGTTTTTATTAGTTGTGTTTATTATTAATTGTCATTATTGAGTGTAATTAGTTATGACTGCCACCGCATATATACCCATTTGCAGTGTGAATAAATACACATATACACAAATGCCAGGTAATCTTTTGGCGAATCCTCGGGCCTCACCTCATCTCACTACATCTCGCCAAAATATTGTAAAAAATTGTAAAAACTGTAAAATTTGTAAAATATTGTAAAAGTCTGTAAAAATGTAATTGTAATATTGTAAAATTTTGACTTGTTCCACATCTTAAAGCTTCATTGCTCATGTAAGATCTATGGAATATAATAAATGTAATAAAATGAAAAATTAATTAATTCATTCATTCATTCATTTACTCTTGAATGGTAGTATGTATAGCTCAATCGATGAATTGTATATGCTGTAAATTGTATAGTAGTCTGTATAGCTGAACTGATGAATTGTTTATGATTATAAACTGAATTAATCCACTTGATATTAATTGTACAAAATTGTATAGCTTAATGAAAGTATGCTTGTAAATTGAATTAATCTGCTTATTTTGTATTGTATATGTTTGTATAGTTTTGGCCGATGAATTGTATATGCTTTAAATTGAATAGTAATCTGTATAGCTCTATTGATAAATTGTTTGTGTTTGTAATTTGAAGTAGTTTGCATGATATGTATTATCATTTTCTGTATATCACAACTGATTGAATTGAATTTAATTAACTTACTTGTTTTGTATTATACATATAGCTCAACTGATGAAAGATCGTTTGCGTTTGTAAATTTAATAATCTGATTGGCTACGTATCGTATATTTTTAGTACAGCCATCGATGTAGCTCAGTCGGCAGACTCGCTGAAGAGCTGCGTTCGGGCTTGGGTTGGATCCCCCTCTGGTCTCATTGAATGGTTTCTTCCGAGGTTTTCCCCAGCCGTGGGACTGAAGCCGGATGGTCTATGGCGAGTCCTCGGCCTCACTTCATTTCACCTCTTTGGTCTGATTATCTGGTTGGTTTTTTTCCGAGATTTTCCCCAACCACAAGGCAAATGTCGGGTAATCTTTTGGCGAATCCTTGGGCCTCACCTCATCTCACTACATCTCGCCAAAACATTGTAAAAAATTGTAGAAATTTGTAAAAACTGTAAAAATTATAAAATATTGTTAAATCTGTAAAAATGTAATTGTAATATTGTAAAATTTTGACTTGTTCCACATCTTAAAGCTTCATTGCTCATGTAAGATCTATGAATATAATAAATGAAATGAAATGAAAAATTCATTCATTCATTCTTTCGTTCATTCACTTCTTTAATTCATTCATTCATTCATTCATTCATTCATTCATTCATTCATTCATTCATTCATTCACTTCTTTAATAAGTTTCTCCATTTATAATGCACTTACTTCTCATTCAATTACTAGAGAAATTATTAGTTTCCCGTGTTTTATTTACTCGTGATCAATTAAATAGTTTAATCTGCACATTTAAAGTGTCTCATTCTTCCCCAGACCCCGCATTACTTCCCCCTTGAATCCACCTTCATACTGCGCAAGTACACTAGGGCAGAGGTATCGCAGCTTTCTTAAGTCTCTCGAAACAAGCTGCTCTCTCCCCTCCTCCCCAATCCCCCCTCCAACGGTTCTGGAGTAATGGCTGGTTAATTCCACTCCAGGAAAAGGCTTAAGTGTGCCGCAGGTCGGAATAGCTGCACTGTCTTCTGTTTTAATAAGCTTCTTACAGCTCCTTCTATCCTTACCTCATGATGTGGAATTTCCAATACATTTCTGACACAGATGCGTTTTCTACTTTCAAGCCCAAGCGCAAAAAAAGACAAAAGCAACACAACTACCAATAAACTTGGACTCTATCTGTTGTACGATGTTACCATACTGTTTCTACAGGGTGGATATAAAGTCCCGTTACCACCTATAAATAGACCTACCTCAAATATATACATAGTGGGCCAAAAAAAGGGGACAAAATTTAAATGGGTATATTCCAGTAGCTAACGATTTCACTTGAAAGTTTATTTCACGCAAAAAAAAGACAAAAGCAACACAACTACCAATAAACTTGGACTCTGTTGTACGATGTTACCACACTGTTTCTAAAGGGTGGACATAAAGTCCCGTTACCACCTATAAATAGGCCTACCTCAAGTATATACGTAGTGGGCCAAAAAAGGCACAAAATTTAAATGGTTATATTCCAGTAGCTAACGATTTCACTTGAAAGTTTATTTCACGCAAAAAAAAAGACAAAAGCAACACAACTACCAATAAACTTCGACTCTATCTCTTATACCACACTGCTTCTACAGGATGGACACAAAGTTCCGTTACCACTTATAAATAAGCCTACCTCAAATATATACATAGGTGACCAAAAAAAAAAGGCATAACATTTAAATGGTTATATTCCAGTAGCTAACGATTTCACATGAAAGTTTATTTCACTCAAAAAAAAAGACAAAAGCAACACAACTACCAATAAACTTTGACTCTACCTGTTATACGATGTTACCACACTGTTTCTACAGAGTGGACATAAAGTCTCATTTTGGTTCAAAAATCAAAAAAAGAAAAAAAAAAGCACAAAATTTAAATGGTTATATTCCAGTAGTTAATGATTTCACTTGTAAGTTTATTTCACAGGCAAATTTCAGTCATTGTAGACCTGGAAAGTACCATTATATTTTATTTTTTACCATTTGTTAAACATTATTTTTTGTTTGTTTTTTTTTTGTTTTTGTTTTTTTTTTTGTTTTTGTTTTTTTTTTTTTGTAAGGCAGTGCAAAATTGATCGTTTACGAGTTCAGAAGGCCAAGCCGTTTGTTGTGCTATGATCATTTGTTTTCTTCATTTTGTGAATAATGGGTCGCTTAACGAACGAAGACAAGATTTTCAATAAACATTTGCACCATATGATAATTTATCTGCCCGTCAAATTGTAAGGAACTACACTCGGCGAGAATGGTCTGCTTCAAGTGTACAACCATTGATTAGCAAGATACGGACATGATATTTTTTTAGTGCGTTATTTTACGACGCCTTATCAACATCTTAGGTTATTTAGCGTCTGAATGAGATTAAGGTGATAATACCGGTGAAATGAGTCCAGGGTCCAGCACCTAAAGTAACCCAGCATTTACTCATATTGGGTTGAGGGAAAACCCCGGAAAAAACCTCAACCAGGTAACTTGCCCCGACCGGGAATCGAACCCGGGCCGGTTTCGCGGCCAGACGCTCTAGCCGTTACTCCACAGGTGTGGTGGACAATATATCCCTTCTGAGAGATTATTGCGAGAAATATCGCGTTTCTTAGATGGTCTGATGGTTTCCGCTGGAGTTTGAAACGAGATCTTAATCCTATAGACTATTTTGTATGGAGTCAACTACAAAAAGCAGTTAACTACAAAGCAAGAATTCGTAATATTGAACATTTAAGATAAAGCCTTCTTGAATGTTGGGACCGGATTGATCAAAGACAGATATCCAGTGCTATTGGACAATGTAGAAGACGCCTACAAATGGTTGTGCGAGCAAATGGCGGTCACATCGAGCATCATTTTTAATTTTGATTATTTGAAAGATCATAAATTATAGAATATCCCAAGTATCTATTTGATGCTGTCCACTTGCTCTACTACCTCATTTAATATTCGCACGTTTACCTTCTTTGATTTTCTTCCGAAAACCATGGCCTTCGTCTTGTTTGCATTTATCTTCATCCCATACTGCTCACAGCTGTCATTTAGTTCCAGTATCGTCCTCTCTTCTGCTAACAACGTCATATCACCAGCAAATCTTATGCACTTAATTCTTTTAATTATGGTTTATTTAACGACGCTCGCAACTGCAGAGGTTATATCAGCGTCGCCGATGTACCGGAATTTTGTCCCGCAGGAGTTCTTTTACATGCCAGTAAATCTACTGACATGAGCCCGTAGCATTTAAATACACCTAAATGCCACCGATCTGGGCCGGGATCGAACCTGCAACCTCGAGCATAGAAGGCCAGCTCTATACCAACTACGCTACCGAGGCCGACAGACTTTATTCTTATTTCTCCTATTATCACCCCTCCTGTGTTCTGAAAACAGTTTTTCATTAAATCTTCGAGTAGATGTTGAACAGGGTAGGTGATAAAGGTTACGGAGTTAGACAAGTAGGCTATATTAGTTACTAATCATCTGGATGACTGTAACTACATAGCTGTTAATGACCCAGCTGGCTTTCAACATTGAACAGATTGACTTCGCTGTACTATTTACGTCATTAGCTTCTATCCGAAACGATAATGCTAAAATGTCTGATCCCGAAACCTTTCCTGCTGTTAGTAGACGTAGTTAGAACAGCAGTTTGAACAGTGGACACATTCGCTTTTAGCCACTGCACAACCAGCAAGAGAGTTAAACAGTGAAATGCAATAGAAGCGACGTAAAAATAAAATAAAAAATAAAAATAAAAATCGGTATGTAAACCTGTTATTCTATCCAATAAAAAATAATTCTGACATGACGCAAAGTGCGGAATTCGCAGAATGCCTTAATTGAAATGTATTTTCATCCTGAAAACTGATAACAATGCGACAAATTTTAGAACAGAATTTACTTCAAATCTCGTATATGGATGCTGGGGTAATTAAGGCAGTGAATTTGTGTGCCCGTGCAGGGTTGGGTGGAGGAGATGGAGGCAAACGGTTTCGAGATGAATTATTCAGGTTTCCGGCACATGGTTATCGCTCCACCAATCAATGTTTCTGACCGTATCTGGTTCCCACGGCAACCGACTCACCATCTCAAGCTGTGCTACAAAACAGATGACAGCACGCAATTTAAAACAAACGGCAGTCGTCGCTAGTTTTATGATACTGTACTGGGGACTCAGTTGTGATCACCTGACTTTTAAGGAACAGATTGGACATTTGCCATTTCCGATTCCGTGGTAGATAGGTGGAGATGGACGAAATATGAAGTTGCCCCAAGGAATAATTAAAATAGTGAAGGAGTTCAAATATTTGGGGTCGGTTTTGCACGAGACTGGAAATTGTGAAGCGGATATAGATTATAGGATAATGCAGGGTAGAGGAGCAATAAAGATGTTGAATGGAGTGCTATGGAGCAGGACAATAACAATGCAAACAAAAAAGAGAATTCTTGAGGTTATAGTGGAAAGTATATTGACATATGGGGCTGAAGGTTGGAGTCTATCGGAAGGACAAAAAAGTAAGATACAGGCATTTGAAATGGACGGCATAAGGACAGGTGCTAGAATATCCAGGCTAGAAAAGAGAAGAAACGAGGATGTTAGAAGGATAATGAACATGAAAGAATCGGTGATTGCAAGAATTGAGAATAGACAACTTCAGTGGTATGGTCATGTAAGGAGGATGGATGAGGGGAGGTGGCCAAACGTGCTACTTCAGTGGTCTCCAGCTGGTAGAAAGAAACGAGGAAGGCCTAGAAAGTCATGGAGGGCTGGAATATTGAGGATGATGAATGATAGGAGACTAAATGAGCAGGACTGGAATGACAGACGCAGATGGAAAATGGGAATAAAGGGTAACCACTGAAAAGTGGAGAGGCCCTCAAAAGTAAAGTAAGGTAGAAAACTTGATGGTTCGAAAGTTGCATTTACCTTCATCTTGAAACAGAAAGCAGGTAGAGGATTTCACGTTAAGAAAAAAGCATTGAGCATATGGGTACAGTCTACTATATACAGTCGCGAAGTTCAATATGTAGTAAAAATGCAAACATGGATAGTTGCCCACCACTAGGATCGCTACTATCGCCTCATCATCGCAGATCTCTCTCCTAGCAGCCGACAAAATATGTTACACTTTCGTTGTCGTGTTCTTTTGGAAAAATTAACACCTTCCTTCCATTATTGAAATATTAAATGCATAAAGTTAATTAATTATTTTAATGAAGTAGGGTAAACTGGGGTCTGTTGGACAGTCAGGCATGTTGGACACTCTGTACTTTAACGTGTTACCTCGCCACATGTGGGCACCACATTCTGCTAGAAGTCAATGACGGAAGTAGCCATGAGTGGGGGTACTTCCGTCATTGACTTCTAGCAGAATGTGGTGCCCACAAGTGGCGAGGTAAACCGTTAAAGTACAGAGTGTCCAACATGCCCGACTGTCCAACAGACCCTAGTTTACCCTATATTAAATTCCACCATAAACTCCAAGATACCTGCAGAAATAGGTTAATATTATTTTTGTTTGTGCAAAACGAACTGAAATTTACTATAATCGCTTCAATCATTCAAGATTATAGCGATAATTAACTATGAAAACAATAAATATTAATTTGCATTTCCCTTAACAACAATAATAATGGAAATATGAATTAATGGATTAACTTACGTGTACCGGTACTTGTAGTGTAGGCTTACGTAGTTGAGGTTAAGCAGTAATAATCACACCAGAATTGTAAATAAAACGTGATTAATACATTTTATTGTAACAGACTTTTTCTACGTCTCTAGTAAAGTAACATATAAAAATAACAACAAAATTAACAGCTATAATTAAAAACATATCCTTTGAAAAAAAAAGTAGGCCTAAGCAATAATAATCCCACCAGAATTGAAAATAAAACGTGATCAATAAATTTCATTAAAACAAATTTCATTTTTCTACTTCTCTAGTAAAATATTATTATTCCAATTATTGTATTTTAGCCATTAAAATTTTCATTACAACCAATAACGAACATTTCACAAGCATCAGTGTGAAATACGCAACGAGCTAACACTCGATGGAAATACGATTCAGTCCAAAGTCGACCGTGGACAGTCTATTGTTTCTAGTTGCTAACCGCTTGGAGCGCTTTATCACGAGATTTGCAAAAAAAAAAAATCACCTCAAGCTTCGCGACTGTATATAGTAGACGGTGATATGGGTCTATTCCAGGCCTGCAGAACCCGTAAGTAGGGAAAATATGACGTCAGTCTCACTCCACTTCTATTGGGGATGATCAACTTCCGCGTAGAGTTGTTTATGTAGATTCTCTGCCCGTGCAAGGTCCATCAGTGGCGGCACTAATTTTCAAAAAGGATTGTAATAAATTCATTGTATTTATAATGCTTTATCTCGTTTCAAGATTTACAATTATGCTAGATTTCCTGTCGGTAGTTTCTTTGAGATTTCTTTGCACCTAACCTGCTTTAGATTTTCGAAAACTTTCCTCCTATCATCACCTACGGATTGTAATAAAGTCATTGTATTTATAATGCGTTATCTCGGTTCAAGATTTACAATTATGTCGGTAGTTTCTTTGAGATTTCTTTGCACCTAACCTGCTTTAGATTTTCGAAAACTTTCCACCTATCATCACCTACGGATTGTAATAAAGTCATTGTATTTATAATGCGTTATCTCGTTTCAAAGTTTACGATTATGATAGATTTCCTGTCGGTAGTTCCTTTGAGATTTCTTTGCACTTAACCTGCTTTAGATTTTCGAAAACTTTCCACCTATCATCACCTACGGATTGTAATAAAGTCATTGTATTTAAAATGCGTTATCTCGTTTCAAGATTTACAATTATGCTATATTTTCTATCGGTAGTTTCTTTGAGATTTCTTTGCACCTAACCTCCTTTAGATTTTCGAAAACTTTCCTCCTATCATCACCTACGGATTGTAATAAAGTCATTGTATTTATAATGCGTTGGTAAGTTTTACACTGGACAAGCAACACACCTTTCTTCATCAAAAAGTGTAAAAATTGCAACTAAAATAATAAATATACTTCAGTGACAGAGGTAGAAATACAGAACTCATGACCTTTAAAACAAATTAGGGGGAGTGTACGGGCCATGAAGACGGCAATGAAAGTAAAACATCGTAGAGAAAGCCAGCGTCATGGTAACCAAGTCAAACAAATGTGCGTGTGGGGAGGGAGGCTTCCACGCCTTCTGCCTGGCGGAACAATCTAGTAATGGATCCTGTGATATAGTAAGGATTGTCCCTGATACCTGACGTGCCCGCCCACTCTCCTCACAGCTCGCACAAAGTAGTGAAAATTACTACGCCGCGCTCTACAATTAACACGGAAAACAAAAACGTAATCAAATCAATGTTACGGAAACAACAAAGTATAAAATAGTACATTATACAAGTTTCATACGACTTTTTAAGCTCGACCATATTTCTAACTTGAAATTATTCATAAGTGTTCATGTTATGGTTATGTAAGTGAGGAGCGAAACTGACCTGAATTGTGAGATGTGTGCAGACGCGAAAGTATTGATTTTTTCCGAGGAACGAATGTCATTGACCTTGATATAATCTAGAGAATAACATGAACATTAGTCTTGAAATAACCTGGAAATTGATTTAGAATTGAAAAACGAGATGACAAATTGAATTTATTTGAATATTATTTACAATTAACGCTAATTATTATAGTAACAGAACATAACCTTCTGCGACAGTATTGGATTTCCAGCCTCCGTGGCTTTTCGCTAATTGTCTTTCGATTGCATATCCGAGAATAGTCGATACTCGCGGTTTTATAATGGTACAATGGTGATTTCGCATTGGCTGAACAAGTGAATTATAATGAATAGGTGTACTTTAATGAGGTGCATTAAAGGCCTACTACCAGGTGTATAATTACTACATTTCGGCATGATCGAGCATAAAGTTTTTAAAAGCATAATGGAACTTTTCACAATTGGTCAGCACCTTAACTTTGATTGTGACTGTCATGTGGCTTGAAATAAATTATTTTTTATTACAACAAAGCGTAATTTATACAAATTAAGCATTATGCCAAGTGTTTTACTTCACACTCTAAAATTTAATAAGTAATTCTCGAAACAGTAGTTACATTTTTTCTTAAAAAAACTCAAATAAAGACAACATTTGTGTTAAAAATTATACCAATATTACAACAATAAAAATCAGTCATCATTTAATTTTAAATTCTGTTTGATTGTTTTTTCCAGCCAATAATTTGTACAGTGTATTGCCAATTTTTTAAACCTTCAAAATTAGATTTTGTTACAAAACATTTACAATAAATATTTATTTATTTATTCTGGTGTAGTTAAGGCCATCAGGCCTTCTCTTACACAACACCAGGAATACAAATACAATAATAGAAATAAACAGAGAGAAAAAAAATACACTATATACAAAGTAAAGCTACACAAGAAAAAAAGAGAGAGAGAAAAAAATCACTATAAACAAAGTAAAGCCACACAAAAATATACACAGGTTGCAGTCACACAAACTTTAAATGAGTGATTAAGTATCATAATTAATTGTATCCTAACTAATTAACTAACATAAACAAGAAACTTCCAATTTTAATCTAGATTAAAAAAGAAAAAGAATAAAAAAACACAAATCAATACATCTAGCAATACCTAAAAACATTAACTAAGACAAAATTTTCCAATTTAATTTTGAATTGTGATGAACTCCGGCAGTCCCTGATGTCATTACGTAACGAATTCCAGAGGCGAGGTATTTCTACAGTATAGGAAGACGAGTATAAAGACGTTCTATGATGAAGGATAGAAAGAAGTGCTTGATATCGGTTTCGAAGAATTGTAAGAAACTGAAAGCGCGATAACAGATAATTCGGAGTAGAAGTATGCATGATTCTAAACAGAAGAGACAGTGAATGTATTGTTCTTCGTCCCTTCAGACGCACCCATGAAAGTAACTGGAGGGAAAGTGTTATGTGGTCAAATTTACGAGTATTGCAGATGAATCGTATGCACACATTATGAACACGTTGTAAACACTCAATGGAGATGTAATAATGTTGCAAAGACACAGAATTTTCGTTCAGATGTGTGTGTCTTAGTGTTTTCATTTCATTTTTAAAAATTACTAAATCAATGCACATGGATGTCGTACGTAATGATGTTTATGCCTCACGTGGGAAGTTGAAAATCCCAGAGAAAAACCCCAACTGCAAACTTGTCCTCCACAAGATTCAGTACTTATGTATTTTTCAATGAAAGAGCGAGAATCGAACTTCGACCGCTGATAGCGTGATAATCGAAGGTCTAGACAACTTAGACACCGCATGGACGTGCCTTTAGGCTTGTTCTGATATTCTTTCTTTAGTTTTAATTCATTCAAGTTTTTTTTTCCTTAGGTTAAGCTTTTCAGACTACTTTTATTTTATATTATTTTTGTGTCCACTAATTTTTGCTTTACGTTAGTTTGCTTCTTTCAGGCTAATTTTAGCTCATTTGCGTAATTTCTTGTTTGGTTACAGTTACTTTTAGTTTTACATCAGAGGTTGGCATTTCCTTTTACCATCCTACTCCGACTGTGACGTAATGTAAGACACTGCAGAAGCTTTCATTCTCCTATTTGAACTGCCTTCGTGGCTCTACGGGTCAAGTGTTGGACTACAGCTTCGGAGTACCGACAGTTGGAATCCTATCGCCTGCAATACTAAATAATTCTTTGCAGGATCATCTTTTTTTCTATATTTACAGCTATTGTTGTTAGGCCTTGAAAGTTACAATTCCTACACAGAAACTTGTTGCTAGGGAAACCATTCTGCATAACATGAAACTATACTGAAATATTAAAGATTTATTAATTTGTCCTACAGAATAATATCTGTAATATTAATTGACAATTAATATTTGAGAAGAAAAATTCGCTCCGGCGCCGGGGATCGAACCCGGGTCCTTGGTTCTACGTACCAAGCGCTCTGACTACTGAGCTACGCCGAATTCAATCCACAGCACCAGATCGAACTCTCCTCCTTCAATTTTTCCCTTTTGGTATCACTCCAAGTTAGGCATATATGTTGACGTTTTTATGTCCAAGTCAACTGCCATTATACAAGGGGCGCACTCAACTGAGTGACTTGTTTGGCCGGGATTCCGCAGTTAAGTGCACAGTAATCTGTACAGAATATGCACTGCAGCTATGAGAATATTAACGATTTATTAATTTGTCCCACAGAATAATATCTGTAATATTAATTGACAATTAATATTTGATGAGAAAAATTCGGCGTAGCTCAGTGGTCAGAGCGCTTGGTACTAGTATATACTGAAATAGACCCACTGCAGTGCACTTATTGTTACTTAGTTACCATTAGTTTTGCGAAGGCTTTGGAATAATATTGCTCTAAATTTTCAATGAAAAATACTGTATATTGTATTTGAAATTTTAAAAACATGATCGTGCAAAAAATGTTGTACAATACACGTTTGTGAAGTGCATTACAAAATTTCGGAAATCGAGACTTTGTATCGTGATATACTATTATAGTCTCTAAAGTAAGGGGTTCCAACCAGACATGACTAATCCACATGAAATAGTTCCGGAGATATTTAAGATCATCCATCCGAGACGAACCGTATGAAAAACCAAACGATACCTTGAATGTTACGCGTACACAAAAAGTAAGTAAGAAATTAGGGAATCTGCCCGACGGATTTGCTAGCTGCATACTCTCAAGAAACATTAAACATCAATTTAGTACGATCCCACGAGAAACTTTAAATCAACTTAAACAATTTAAAATTTCTGATGCAACGGTTGATGCCATAGGATCTCATGTGTTAAAATCATCCTAAGCTATAATTAGTAACCATTTGTATCCCACAAACTTTTGTTGTAAATGATTTCCTATGTTTTCATATCATTTATCTTAATGTTTTCTTTTTCCTTTCAATTTGTCACACAATTGGTTTTCATGATTATTCTTTATGAATTGATTAGTAGGCCGATCTATTCGAACCCTTATTTAGGGCGGCTCTTTTATTAAAAAAAAGTTGTTAAGAAAAGTAAAACAAAAAAGCGTCTAAAGACTGAACTTTAGTATTACAGACAAGGAAGACATTGTTGCTAGGTAACGACAGAATTATAAAAAAAATAAACAGGGAATGATGTAGCAAGCAGAGATTATTTCTTCCGAACCAATTCGGTGTAGCTAATCGTCCGAGCTTATAATAACTGTATTCCAGGCTAAGCTGTGCACAGTTTCAATTGTTAATGTGTAAGCCAGCACCTGTTGCTGTGCGCCCAACTTTCCGCAGTTTAAACTTTTCCGCGAGATAAGCTCCTCCCCCATCACAAGTTAATGTGACCATGTATTCAAAACAATGGCCACTTTATAATGTTTTCATTACCTCTATAATGGACCGATGAACCGTGTCATAATTTTACAAGAGCCACCCCTCTGTTCGCCTGATACTTACCAATACGTTGCAGTCCATCAGCTAGTTGCCAGAGTGAAACATGTTCACTTACAGACTAAGTTGATGGCAATATGCCAGTTCAGAGCTAGTAAAGTGCAACATAGGCGACAGTGACTGTTTTCATGTACAATGAGGGAAGTTCAATTAAGACCAATCAACGTTTCGACGTATACAATGCGACTAAAAATGGTGAAAAAATATTGTAATGTAGATCTAAAGGCGTACTGGATGTAGAGTGGTGAAACTTTGAGTAGAGATAATGAACTCTTCTGGTCCACCGCTGTGGAGTAAAGGTTAGTGTGTTTCACCGTGAAACGAGAGGGCTCGGATTCAAATCCTGGTTAGGGCAAGTTACTTGGTCGAGTTATTTTCTGTTTGAAATTCTATCTCTGGCTATCCTTACTACCTTGCCTTCAGTTATGCGTGAAACATTAGCATTCCACTGTTCTCTTCTTCTAGTAGTCCATTCTGTTATTGCTTTCACGTTACATGTCGCATTGAGTTTATAGCTCTTTATCCTATCTAACCATGTTTTAACTATTTTCCGTAGAGTTGCAATTTCAACAGGTTGAAGCATCTACATTGTTCTTGTTTCATCTTCCCTAGTTAATAATAATAATAATAATAATAATAATAATAATAATAATAATAATAATATTAATAATAATCTTCTTTTAACTACTTAGGCTGCAATATATCTTATTTGGGTGAACAGGATATTAACAGTAAGCTGAGCAAATTCCAACAGAAGAACTTTAAGAAATAAAACAGCGTTCAACACAATTAAAATTTTACAAAAGCCTAGCAGTTCCATTATTAACTTACGGTTCAGAAAACTGGTCATTAAACCGTGCATCAAAAAGAAAAATCCAAGTAAGTGAAATGAAGTTCCTACGAGGTGTTGCAGGTTGTACTTTATTGGATCATCAAAGAAACGAAAATATCCGACAATTATTAAATATTTTTAATTCAGAAGGAAAGATTAAAAATCAGAAACAAAATTGGTACCAACATATTACAAGAATGAGTAATGACAGATTACCAAACCAAATTATGGTTTATGCATCAACAGGATATGGAAATGTCGGAAGACCGAAAATAAGATGGACAGATGATTTAAGCCTTGAAGACGGAACAGGCCAATAGGCCTAATCCCTGTAGCTGAAGAAAAAGATTAATAATAATAATAATAATAATAATAATAATAATAATAATAATAATAATGTCCACACCTGTAGAGTAACGGTTAGCGTGTCTGGCCGCGAAACCAGGTGGCCCGGGTTCGATTCCCAGTCGGAACAAGTTACCTGGTTGAGATTTTTTCCCGGGTTTTCCCTCAACCCAATATGAGAAAATGCTGGGTAACTTTCGGTGCTGGACCCCGGACTCATTTCACCGGGACTATCACCTTCATCTCATTTAGACGTTAAATAACCTAAGATGTTGATAAAGCGTCGTAAAATAACTTACTAAAAATAATAACAACCAAATACTTAGATGATAATCAGGCTACGAGACTTCGGACCCAATAGAGCAGTTCAGTGGGAAATGCACATAATGGCGTACTGAGTATAGTGGTAAGGCGTACAGTGGGTGGGGGTGCTGTAGAATGAATGCCAACAAATACGCAAAGGAAAACGCTCTGGATTGGAAGGTTCTCACGAATAATTTGGTTTTCATCAAACCTATTTTCAAATTGTGTCTCAAACTATTACACGGTTAGAAAAGTCAGAGCAAGAGATGCCGGAAGTCCTCAAATTAATTGAGGAAATGATACAGAGAATTAATGAGACACTAAGCACACCGGTTACTGAACGTGTAAAACAGAAGTAGAAATCAATTTTATGTAAAAATAACGGATATGGAACATTGTGTAACATAAACAGCAAATTAGTGGGCACAGAGTCACCCGAGAATAAAGGACTTTGTCTTAGAGACTGCAGTGATGTTAGGTTTTTTCGTTTTGCTCCTATCACGTCATGCGACGTAGAGCGCAGCTTTTCACAGTACAAACTGTGTTTGACAGATAACCGAAACAGATTTACGTTTCAGACACTGAGAATGTATTTTGTAGTAGGTACATTGCAATTCGGTACTGTAACTGCACTTCCTAAAGACGACCAATAGGATAAATGAAAAAATTAAAATTGCTACATGCTTATTTCTAGCATTAACACTGTGTATAATCAAACACAAATGCTTATAAATGACAGGAGAATAAATTCTTTTCACATTCTTTTGAAATTGTCATTGTGTAATGTACATATACTTTCAGAATGTGCATATGTGTGTGTTTCCCCCATACTACCGTACTCTACTCTAAGTAGCAACGTTGTTACCTCAACACATCTCTATCTACCTGCAGCGATTCAACAAGCTATAGTGCTTGAACAGTAAACTTATTGTATCGGGTCCAAAGTCTCGAGGCCTGATTATAATATTCAAGATTTAATAAAGAATTAGATTTTAAAAATATTTTAAAAGGGAATTTTTCAAAACAAACAGGTCGATACCGTTCCTCAGACACATTGTACTATACCTACACAGAAATGGTTGTATGGCTGGTGGAAATACAAAGGATTTTTTCCGAGGTTTTCCCTAACCGTAAGGAAAATGTCAGGTAGGTAATCTATGGCGAATTCTCGGCCTCATCTCGCCATCACCAATCCTATCGACGTTAAAAACCTCGTATTTGATACAGCGTCGTTAAATAACCAGGTAAAAAATACTACTACTGTATTTCCATTGATTAAACGTAAATGCTTCGTTGAACAAGGTGTCAAATTGTGTGAAACTTAATACGATTAAAGAGAGTTTTACTTAACCTCCAGACTGTGTTCCATCATAGAGACTGCTCTTTTTTGCCTCTTGAGAGACAGGTATACGAGTACATTACATTAAAAGGATGATTTTGCCGTCAAGGGTACAAAAAAAGGTGTAATGGCGGCTGGGGAAATAGATGTATTCCGCAAAAAACATACCCCGAACACAGTCTTTGATATCATTATTTTTCGGTGCGGACCCAGGACTTATTTCACCGGCATTATCACCTTCATATCATTCTGACGCTAAATAACCTAGATGATGATACAGCGTCGTAAAATAACCCAATAAAAATATATATAATCATTTTCACTCAGACATGCCGGGTCCAAACCCAGGTCTCTGGCGTGAAAAGCCTTCAGTCTAGTCGATCGGCAAACTGTAAGCCTACATCTCTGTAATACCTGAAATAGTAATATGCGTTATAAGAGCGGTATGTTGAAGTTTTCATGTTCGAGGAAAAGTTTGAGAAAGCGAAACGTAGTTGAGCTTTTTTAATTTCCGAGAATTGAAAGAAAACATTATTTTGTGCGAAGATCGTTTATTACATACCTGAAAGAGGAATTTCTAATTAGTTACAATGAAATCTCCATCTTGGTTTCTGTTCAATGACGGCAATTTTGGAAAACAAAAATATCTATCTTCAACATTGTTGCTTTAAAATGTTTTCTGTGTTTACTATACTCCAGCAGGCCGTGATATAAGTCTGTCTTTTTTTTTCCCCCAGTCTATAAATACGAACTTAAAACAAACGGTAAGGTTATGTAATGATTTATTTTTCATTTTAATATTTTAACAATATTATATTATATTAGATCCACATTTCCTTCGTTCAAAGTAGCCGCCATGATGAGTCTGGAATCTTGTTAATTTTTTCACGGCTTCCTTAATGTTACTTGCATCACGAATGCAGTAACTTTAGTGGAGTTATAGAGTTTACTTAATTTTTGTAAATATTTAAAAACAATAATTAACAGTGAAATTTAGATGAATTTGCAGTGGTAAGTTTCCAATTTATAATTATTACTATATTCAACGTCTCTAAAAATAATATGTTAAAAGCCTAAAGCAGTAAAATCAATATGTCACTTAAGCGGTAAGAAGAGGGAAATTGTTAAGTGTGTTAGGTTGGGAATACTAAATGTGGAATCTTAGACTTTCCGCGGATTGGTTTTGTGCGGAAAACAAGCAAATACGCACGATCTCGCACAAAATTATATACTTTAAGGAGCGAACTTTGACTACGCAATTTATTCTATAAAATACATCGCTCTTGTTTGTAATAAACAAGTGACTCAAGGAGATCTTGAGTTACCATGGGAACGGGTCTGTGCTTCTGTATTATAGAAATATCCGAGGCAATTCCGACATCTGACGAGTATTCTATAACGAGAAGTTCTGAACATCCAAATCCTTCCGTAAGGTGAGCATCTCGGGGGATTTTACATTCTGCCCCGTCAAGGTAGGCTATCTGTGTGTCATCTCAACGCAAGACGGTCCACAACTCCTTGGAGACTCGGGAGGAAATGGAGAGGATAAACGAAGGAAAAAAAAAAAAAAGAGTAAGCAAGAAAATACTCAGCGACGTTCTCTCAGTGAAGGGAAGCCAAGACAATTACAGGAAGCAGCATGCTTAGGTATGATTATACTTATTTCGTGATGCTGCTTCAGGTAGAGCAACTTTTCTTCTTTTTCTTCGTTCTCTTTCTTGGCCTCGGGTTCAATTCAATGATCCCATGTAGCCAGCTAAATTCTCTAATGTAAAATTGTATTCTCTTATGTACTGAATAAATAGCACCGAAGTACCGCACCGACCGGTGACTAACTATTTAAAAAAAAAACATGAATGAGTTGTGGATGATAAACGATGACAGTGAACACGCCTGCACTTCACGGAGACAGACCGATGACTGTAGAGCAACTTTTGTATGGGTAGCTTATACTGGGTGTTCAGTTCAAAGTATGCCATTGCTCGCTGTATGCCGTCATATGGCTAGTCGATGAGCCTAGAGAATTCAATCTTCCTACACTTCCGCAGAGGTGTATAACCTATGTGTCAGAGAAGTTGCCTAGCAAGTACGGCGTTCATTCTGAAGAGTATCCTACTTACCGATATGTACGGTAACGCCGGTAGTTGCAGGAATGTGAACTGTTTGGAAACATGTACTGAAGTGGGTTTTTTTTTCTTACTGTCGGGATATGGGGAGAGGGTTAAGACATTACACGGAGCATTTGATTTGTATTGTGGAATGTTGCCGTACGCAACCGATGATAAATACCCTGCGTACGACTTGGCCGCGCAAAACACAGTTCGAAAGAGGTTATGGTAGCACACAGACCGTACAGACCGCCATCTGTTGCTACGACGTTCAAGTTATACCGTACACGTTCTCAAGTTCAGATTGAACGCCTTGATTAATAGGCAACTTCTCTGACATAAAAGCTGAAACTCGCTTCAAATTCGCTGACTCACAACAGTGACGTCATGACACACTTTGAAATGAACACCCAGTATGTATAATATATTCTTCTTCTTCAGAGTTTCATTACTTGTCAGATAATACCCTAAAAATCAAATCTACCAATGCCATCAGGTGACAACTACTCATATGAAGGTGGACTCGAAAAGCTATAATTTTACACTTGTCTCATTAAATCACCCATTTTCACAGCATCTACTAAATATTCTTGTAAATTTCAATATGAATGGGCTTACTATAGATAGTTGTAACTTCAACTATCGACAGTCAAGTTGTTTGCAATACCGTCGATAGTTCAGGCGATTATTGATACTATCGAAAAAAGGGAAGATTATACTATTATTTTAAGGTTTTCAAACTCGAGCTGGGCAACACTATTCTTTTTTCAGGAGACGATTCCAACAATTCGATCATACATTATAAATCGTTTGTAACAAACGACTTTTCTGTTTGCATTCTGATTGTCTGGAACCAATTTTCATAACCTCCATTAATCTACAAAATTATGCAAGATAGTGTATCTCAATTAATATAAATGACACTCGGGAGGAAATTAATCGCAGAATAAATGCCTGTTATTATTCGGTTGAGAAGCTTTTGTCATCCAGTCTGCTGTCAAAAAATCTGAAAGTTAGAATTCATAAAACAGTTATATTACCGGTTGTTCTGTATGGTTGTGAAACTTGAACTCTCACTTTGAGAGAGGAACAAAGGTTAAGGGTGTTTGGGAATAAGGTTCTTAGGAAAATATTTGGGGCTAAGAGGGATGAAGTTACAGGAGAATGGAGAAAGTTACACAACGCAGAGCTGCACGCATTGTATACTTCACCTGACATAATTAGGAACATTAAATCCAGACGTTTGAGATGGGCAGGACATGTAGCACGTATGGGCGAATCCAGAAATGCATATAGAGTGTTAGTTGGGAGGCCGGAGGGAAAAAGACCTTTGGGGAGACCGAGACGTAGATGGGAAGATAATATTAAAATGGATTTGAGGGAGGTGGGATATGATGGTAGAGACTGGATTAATCTTGCTCAGGATAGGGATCAATGGCGGGCTTATGTGAGGGCGGCAATGAACCTCCGGGTTCCTTAAAAGCCAGTAAGTAAGTAAGTAATTAAGTAAGTAAGTTGTTTCTTAATTATAATTTATAAACTCAACTTTACTATCAAGTACATTTTTTCGTTATACATACCTCTATTTTTAACTACTTCGCAAATTCCACGCATGTGCTCTCTATTTTTCATACTTAACTAAAGAAACCCGGTATTTTGTTTCCTTTTATCTGTTTCTTTTATGACATATCATTTATCCACAAGTAAGTAATTTTGACGAGGAAGTAGCCTATCTGTGTTCACTGGGATCATCATATCCCTCGGAAAGACTCATCAAAACGTGGAAATGTAACAAATGAAAGGCGAAACCATCTGCATCCCAACAAAGTGGAAATGCTTATTTTAATGAGAAATATCCTTGAAGCAATGGTCACATGTTTAAAAAAATATAATGAAGGATAATGTTAGGACTTTATAAGGACAGATTATGTACGATATTGTGTGTTATTTGTATATACAGTAATTGAGATTCAATTCAGCATATACAGTATTATTACATTAACAGTTTAGTACGTGTTTAGAATATTAATTCAGAAATATATACAGTTTATAACCAATTAACAAAAAAATTTGTAGTGACTATCGATAGTTTTAATTATAAGTATCGATAGAACTATCGATTGTAGGAACTGCAGTCGACAGTACAATCGATAGCATCGCAAGTGACTATCGCCCATGTTTACAGTGAGTTTGATACAAATATCTATACATACATACACACATACATGTGTTCTGCCCCAGGGCAGTTCTTTTACTGCAAACGCAGCATTCTCCAATCTTTCCCATTTTCTGCCTTCCTTTTAGTCTCCGCATATGATCCATATACTATCTTAATGTCGTCTATCTTCTTCTGTCTCGAAATATTCTCCCTCTGCCGATAAAAGAAATGACGTATTTGCTATGACGTAATACCGGAACGCTTGTTATCTTGGTTATCGTTTCTACGCGCGACACGCAGGACAGAAGATAACGTATCATTCATTTCCAATCTTTAACAATTTTGTATCACTTTTGTAATATCACGTAAAACAGTTCTGTGGTTCAGAGAAACTATATTAACAAAATAAAGGAACATTTGTAACATAACCTGCAAGGTCATCCATTACTCTTTACTCAATACCAAAGCCAGGCGCAACTAATCGATACGAACGTATGAATACAATTTGTCAGCTATGGATCCCGAAATTAATAGCTTCCATAATTTCTTTCCTACAATTTATAATGCTAAGATGCCATAAAGTGTTGTATCCAACTAGTGGATAATCTTATTATGACATTCGTGAAAATTGTCGTATTTACTATCATGCCATGATCATCAAGATTATCCACTGTCTTGTTGCATAAATAACTATTATATATGTAAAAAAAGAACAATAGTTTGTAATTATAAACTTCGTAGCTCCCAATCTAAAATAATTTACCCATATATAATATAAAAATAGTATACAAAATATACAAGTATGATTCTAATGACATAACAAATAACAAATCTTTTCATTTTATAAAAAAAAAATACAACTTTTATGTTCAGAAAAAAAAAACAATATATTTGTATTAGGAAAATATTCGTTCTACATCACAAGACGTTACTGTAGCAAATCTGAAATATGACGCAGTATTGCTTACTATCACTAGGAGTAACAACTTTATGATCTAATAATGTATTTCGTATGAGGGATATAATATTAAACCTTAATTTTTTCCAAGAAAATTTTTCATTTCTATTGTAATGACAGCTAGGAGTTTCGTATCGTAATTCTGATGTCGAATGAACTTGGACTGTAACACAACCGAATGCATAGTAGCGCATTAGCTCGAGACGTCAACAGACCAGCAAAACAAACAAGTAGTAAATAAACTTGTCTTTCAACCAACATTTAACGAACAATAATCCGGGAAAAAAATAAACTTATTAAATATTCGTGTTTGCATAATTATTTAATAACAAATGAGTTTACTTTTTTGGAATCATGCAAAATATTAATATTACGTAAATAATACAATAATAACAGAATAGCTTACTTTGTTCAGAACCTAAAATATTGATATAAATTAACAACATTCTTCAAAATATTCACGACTGTACACAGCTCCACAGAATGATACTATGCGTTGTTTATGTGAACTCCGTATCGTCTGTACCGAGCGGGAGCAGGACGAGGCGCGGTTGACATCTACAGGGTTGTTTCCGATCTCTGATAACGAATTTGAATGACGTCATGTGCGTCAGGAATCACACCGGCGACAGCTGAATTGCTGTGAGAGGTGACAGACCAAAGTGAGTGATTTCATAATCCGAGTGCACGGTGTATCACAGTAGCAATACCCAAGAAAATCGAGCCTTTTTGGGAGGGGTACACAACAACTCTTTCCGATGCCAAGAACAGTTGCGTGAAAATCATAGGAGCCTGCAATAAACGTGGTTTAGTTATTTCAAAGAAAGGCATCTTGTGTGTACCTAATAAGACTGGCAATGCTCGGATGGGATTAATTCCAGAGTGGAGAAAGCAAGCACTTTTTTTCACTTTATTGGGTTATTTTACGACGCTGTATCAACATCTAGGTTATTTAGCGTTTGAATGAAATGAAGGTGATAATGCCGGTGAAATGAGTCCGGGGTCCAGCACCGAAAGTTACCCAGCATTTGTTCGTATTGGGTTGAGGGAAAACCCCGGAAAAAACCTCAACCAGGTAACTTGCCCCGACCGGGATTCGAACCCGGGCCAAATGGTTTCACGGCCAGACGCGCTGACCGTTACTCCACAGGTGTGGACGAAAGCAAGCAAATCCACCCTTCCCCCGTCACAAGTCGCCGCACCCCACGAGATGATACAAATATTAATTCCATTCGAGCTTTACCAATCTTATTAAGTACACAGAAGATGCCTTCCTTCGAAATAACGAAACCTCGTTTATTGCAGGCTTCTTTTATTTTCACTTAACTGTACTTGGCATCGGAAAGGATTGTTATGTACTCCTCCCAAAAAGGCTCGATTTTCTTGGGAATTTCTGCTGTGAGTCGCCGCGCACTCTAACTATGAGATCACTCACTACTGGTCTGTCACCTCGCGCCACAGTTCAACTGTCGT
This sequence comes from Periplaneta americana, assembly GCF_040183065.1. Classification (NCBI taxonomy): domain Eukaryota; kingdom Metazoa; phylum Arthropoda; class Insecta; order Blattodea; family Blattidae; genus Periplaneta; species Periplaneta americana. The sequence continues at coordinate 31,476,142 of NC_091127.1, read as the reverse complement.
GTGTCTCCTGACGCACATGATGTCATTCAAATTCGTTATCAGAGATCGGAAACAACCCTGTATACTCCTCGCTGTACTCAACTGAAATTTACTGTTTTGGTACGAACTAATTTGTTACTATAGCCCGACACATAATATTGAGAAATGAATGAAAAGATTCTGAAAAATAATCTTCGAAGTTAAACTCTGTGAAATATTTAATTGCTGAACGTTGTCTGGTGATAATAATGGTGATATCGGTGAGCTGATAATACTCGCACTTCACGTTTGCATAACGAAGACAGAGACTAGTACCCAATGTGTCTTAGAAGATGGCGCGGCGGGAAGGAGACAGAAAAACAAGCGGCGGGCGCTTCATTTGCGAGTCAAATCACGAGATCCGGCTAGATCAATGAATTCCAATTAGTTCTTGATCGTCTCTGCTACGACACGCTTCCTGTCGGAGAAGAGCTTAATATTAACTACGGACCTACTTATTCTTAAGGTGTCTGCAGGAAGAGACATGAATGATCACTGATCGCATTTCCAGCCAATCACCGCGAACGGAGATGGAAAACTTAAATCCCAAATCAAAGTGCATGCAAGCAATGACAATGTTTGTTCTCTCTTCTGGTTTCTTATTTCAGCAAGCACAAAGACGAAGCATTCTGATGCTGTGAAATATCGTCTTACACATTTTCAAGGAATTACACGTCTTCAAAATCCCTGGTACTGGGAATGTTGTCTGCTTTCTACAAAGACTTCTAGTACAGCACTGGACGAATTTCCTTCATATCCAGCATCTCTATGAATCGGAGAACATTTCCGAAGACATTCTGAGAAAAAATGTAATAAACATTTGTCCTAATCTCAATATTTTCAGAGTTACATTAATTTGAAATTGTTTGTAAAATACATTTATTCATTAGTTTTAAGGGTAAAAGAATATTGCAGATCAGGAACGAACTATTCTTTAATTAGCTAGTACTCTGAAGCTAAAAATGTGTTGTGAATCTCATAGTTTCTTAGTAGGCCTACAGATTTTTTTTTCGATTTTTAACTACAAAATTACATTTTTCTTATGCATTTATTACAACAATTGTTACAAATTATGCCACTCTTGTAAATTCTTCATGACTGTACATTAGGATGCATTATTAAACTGTAAAGAATCAAGTTCCTAAAGTTGTAAGAATTGTAACAATATTTGTGATAATTTGTTCATTCATGGTGTTCTGCCCAATGGCAGGTCTTTCACTCCAAACCCAGCATTCTCTAGTTTTTTTCATATTTTCTGCCGTTCTCTTTGTCTCCTCATATGATTAATATATCTTAATGTCATCTATCATCTGATATCTTCTTCTGCCCCGAACTCTCCTCCCGTTCACAATTCCTACCAGTGCATCCTTTAGAAGACAGTTTCTTCTCAACCAGTGTCCCAGCCAATTCCTTTTCCTCTTTCTAATCAGTTGCAGCATCATTCTTTCTTCACCCACTCTTTCCAACACAGCTTCGTTTCTTATTCGGTCGGTTCATTTCACACGTTCCATTCTTCTCCATATCTACACTTCTAATGCTTTTAGTCGCTTCTCTTCAGTTCGTCGTAATGTCCACGTTTCTGCCCCATGCAATGCTGCGCTCCACATAAAGCACATCATTAGTTTCTTCCTTAGTTTTTTGAATAAGTGGGTAAGATTTATGTAATTTTTAGTTAAAAGCGTAAGAATAATGTAATTTTTATTTAAAAATGAAAAAAAAAATCTGTACAAAACAATTAAAACATTTTTAGCTTCAGAACACTAGCCAATTAAAGGACTAACACTTCTGAACAGTTCATTCTATATTCATAATATTCTTTTACCCTTAATGACATTTTTTGCTCAGAATGTCTTCGGAAATAAGCTCCGTACGTGGCGGTATATCCTCGTGAATCACCCTGTATAGTCCGGCAAGAAACATTTCGAAGTGCGTAGAAACCAAGTGTTCCTACCGGTCATACTGGAGTGGGGATTAAATAATTTCTCATGAAGCTCTTGAAGAGTAAAGGTTTTGATGTCCACCGCTGTGGAGTAACGGTTAGACTTACTGACCGTAAAACGAGCGGAGCTGTGTTCAAATCCTGGTCGAGGTAAGTTACCTGGTTGGGGTTTATTCCGAAGTTTTCCCTCAATCACTTGAAGAACAATTGCCAGGTAACTTTCGGCGTTAAACCTCGGACTCATTTCGCATTCATCAGTTACAAACTGACCAGGAGGACATGGCGGACGTGGTTCCAGGATCCACTTACAGATGGCATGTGTCTGCGGGAGCTGCACATATCTAGAGAAGTCGCAGGGCTTCAATAAGCTGACTCCGGTTAGATCGGGGAAGTGTAGCTCCCTCGGATAGATGGCGTCTTCAGTCGTAGAATCGACGTGGAATCATTTTTCGGTCTTTTATTGTCTATGAGTAATTTTTTTAGGAAATGTTCTACTTTTTTTTGCATTTCTGTCCTTTTATGCATATGAACGGACATTTTTTACAATGTAGTCGTGGTCTATATTTGAAAATCTGCTGCAGATTGCTTACGCAATTCGATTACTTCTTAAAAGAATTTTCCTTATGGTTGACTCCTGATCACCTATGTTACGTGCTTCCGCCATTCAACCCAACATAACAAATACTGCAACCGCAGTGCCCACAGTCAGTAAGTTGTATCACACAAGTGAAAACGTAAAAATGACGAAAGTAAAACAAAGTAGAAAAAGTTTTTTTGCGACGGAGTTTGGTGACAATGTATTTTCCACTGATGGAATTATACTATTATTTTCTTTATATTTTACTATCAACATTACGGGTATAGTTTTAAATTTTAATGTCATATTATCAGAAATTTAAGGTCATTTTATAGGTCACTTTTTTGTGATTTTCAGGTCATCAACTTACGAGACCTAATTATTACTATTATTGTTGTTATGGCGACAGTAATGATGATGACGCCACCTTTAGCATGTTGTGATGTTACATGGGATGCAGTATTTGGTTTCTCTGCCTCACAAAGCTAATAGGGAGCTCAAAGACGGACTGTTTATTCGTGTTCCGTCAATATACAAACATCGGAGTGAATGTACTAACCAAGCAACGTTGCTCTGTTCCGAGAATTGCTTTTCAATGAATCGCACAGACTCGTTACTACCTCTTGTACATCATTCACGATACTCCTAATGCTGGCGTGATGCTTCCAGGAAATTTTAGAATCACTCTCCATTTTACAAAACTCTGTTCATGAATGCAATTTACATTACAACACATGAAATAAACGGACGAGCTTTCATTGACAATTGCGTTTGCAAGATATTAATTTTATAATAGAAATAGAGTTTCCTTAGAAAGAATCCAGTATAGGGCAGCTAAATTTGTTAAAAGGTAAGAGAGAAGATGGAAACGATACGATAAAAGAACTTGAATGGGAAACTTTGGAAAACAGACGTAGGAAAACTGGAATAACATCATTATATAGAGCACATCTAGGTCAGAAAGCATGGGTAGATATAACGGCTCGGTTAGAAAAGCCAACGTACTATGGTAGGAACGATCATGATTTTAAAATCAAATGTAGGAAACAGAAAACGCATGTAGGTAAATTCTCATTTTTAAATTGAACTATAAATGATTGGAATGACCTACCTGCAGCGGTCTTTGAGGGCTGTCCTTCCTTAAGGAGATTCAAGAATAACTTAAAAAGTTGTGTATAAAGTGAAAATTAAAATTAAGGTGGCATTTAACATTTAATTTTTTAAGGTGACATGTATTCATTTAGCCTGACGAGTTACTTCCTTGGTTTGAACTGTAAATTATTTAAAAATAGCTTGTAAGAGGGTCTTAGACTAGAAATGTTTAGCTTAAATGTAGTTCTGTTTATAAGTATGCATAAGGGTGTAATTATTTGACTTATATGAACTGTTGTATTAGTGAAGCGAGGTGAGTCAGTGAAGTTACGGTTTTACAGTGCAGTGAATAGTTCCGATCAGTGATAATTTATAGCTTCAATGAAATGTGTCCTAAAGTGTCAGTGAAATGCGTCATAGTGCCACTACAGTCAGTGAGATGAGAGTAAAGTGAAAGACTATTGAAACTTATGTAGGGCCTATATATACAGTATGTAGGTTGTATTGTAAAATTAGGTATTTTATGTTTTATTACTAATTGTAACTATTGTGTTAATTTGTATTGTGTATTCTTATTGTATTGTGTATTGTAAATTGTATTGTGTATTGTTTATAATTTTATTGTGTGTTGTTTATATTGTGTATACCACTGCCACCGGGTGCTTGCCCACTTGCAGTGTAAATACATACATACATACATACATACATACATACATACATACATACATACATACACACACAATACTTCAGTTTTAGATAAGCATTTCGTCAGCACCTTCTACACGTTTCGAAGCTTTTAAAAGGAGCGAAAGTGAGGGAAATTGGCGGTAATAAACTGTGGAAGATTTATTTTTAACCTATACTTCACTTTTTATAGTAGTGTTCTCAATAGAAATTTTGAAAATGATATTCACTGTGTAGCCTACTATAAAAAGTCACACAAGAATTATAAGGTTTATGTCTGTTAATATTTAGTGTGTAATATTGTAACATTTGCGATGTGGAGAAAAAAATTGGCCTATGTATCTCTCTCTCTTTCGTTTTTGAAGGGCATCAATAAATTAACGTAAATTTTGGGAACCAACAAGAAACTATATTAAGAGGTATTTTTTAATTAGAGCCTATGTATGAAATATTTTGAGCAGAGTTTTTAATACATTAATGACTTTTTTATGAATTTCCTTAATTTTCACACGATGAAAATTAAGGAAAAGTTAAAAAAACTAATGGGTTCAATAATTATTTAGTTCGAAATGAAATGTATATTATACAGGGTGTTTCCGGGCTAGTGTTACTAACTTTCAGGGATGATGGGGAAGGACACATGTATCAATTTGAGATCAAGAACCCTGGTCCGGAAATGACTGAGTCGAAAGTTATAAGCAAAAATAGTTGTGTGGAAATGGAATAATATTATTCCTCTGTACACCTTATTTATGTGTATTTATCTGTACATCTTACACATACTGTATTCATCTGACGTTGTTTACGTTGTCTACCTACAGTATTCCGTTCAATGAACTGTCTGAGGGTGGGGACAAGAAACTGCACTAAAGCAATGCAGATGGCGTAATGTGTAACGGACATGGTCGGTCCTGATATGCACGTCTGTAGACAGTAGTGTATTTGTACAAGTTGCAGTGTCCAGTCGATCAGTCCTAGTGAAATGGAGGAATACACGAGAGCGAAATGTGCAGACATGATTTTCGAATACGGATGAACCAATCGGAAGAGTAGATAAGCTCACAGATTGTATCGTAACAAGTACCCACGTAGGAGACATCCGGCCCATACCATCTTTCCACGACTGTTCGAAAGATTAACGGAAGGAGGGCACGTGCCAAATTACTATTTCATTTTCACATAACTATTTTTGCTTATAACTTTCGACTCAGTCATTTCCGGACCAGGGTTCCTCATCTCAAATTGGCACAGGTGCCCTGCCCCATCATCCCTGAAAGTTAGAAACACTAGTCCGGAAACAACCTGTATATGTAGGCCAATATATTTATTTAAACCATGTAATACATTCATTTGTTCTCAAATAACTTTGTAACAAGTTGCGTGTAATTTTCCATGACGGAACTGTACTTTGGCTTTGTCAGAGCAGTAGCTCAGTTCCAGTTCACTAAACCTTGAGTTAGACTCGTATATACTACGTTTCACCATTACCTTATAGTGCTCCAAATTCCTTGCCCTGGTAATTACACACGCTACCAGTGTAATCATTAAACCTTAGCTACTGAATTGCTTGGATATCATGAAGTTCTACCCTCGAAATTATTAATCGTCTTATATAACGAAGACAATTACACGGGTCATCGAATTTCTGCGCTTTTTCTTTCAGCAAACTACAAAGCAATTAGAATTTCTGAGTTAATTGTCCAGGGGCATAACTGTTCTAAAAGGAAGTGTAAAGTCACAGACATCCGAATCTTGGTTGTTACTTTATACTACCTGTTGGTATATCAGCATGTTGAGAATACAAGGAAATAGTGAAAACGATAAAACCATAAAAAAGACTACGGAATGATTAATTGTTCTGTCATTTTAAGGCAATGAAGTTTAACTATGACCGACAAAAGAATAACAAAATACGTGTGACGGAGAAAGATGAGTGTAATTTATCGTAACTAGGGAAACGTTAAAGTATTAAACAAAAAAGAGTGCAACTGATGTAGAAAGGAACAAATTTAATATTTCATAACGAAATGTTTACTAGAACGGATTGTAACCAGAGAAACGTGAGGAATACCAAAAACCTACGTTTGATGGAAATGCAAAATAAACATAGCACAATCATTTTAAATTTACTGTAACTTAGCCATGAAAACGTTAAAAGAATAATCCAAACCTTTTCCAAGAACAGAGAAGAAATATTTCAACACTTAGTAGAATGTATTGTAACCATGTAAATACATTTTTAACTGATTATTTTACGACGCTTCATCAACTGCTATGGTTATGTAACGTCTGAGTGAGATGAAGGTAATAATTCTAGCAAAATGAGTCCAGGGTCCAACGGAGAAAGTTACAGAATATTTGCTCTTAATGGGTTAAGGGAAAACCACGGAAAGAACCTCAACCAGGTAACTTGTCCCAACCAGGATTTGAAGCCGGATCCGCTCATTTCGCGGTCAGATATGCTAACCGTTACTCCATAGCGATGTAAATGCAAATATTAAGAGCATACATAATAAAAGACTACATTTGATACAACTAGAAAACAAAATATAAGTTACCTTATAATAATATTTGTATAATAACTACTACAAAAGGGACGTTAAAAATAACATGTTGAGAGAGAGAGACCTATTGATTTCAAGTATGTAATTGTTTTGGTATGATATATCATACGAAAATTTCCAAATGTCAATTAGTGTAATCAAAAAAAAAAAAAATACGCTATTTCTTTCCTTTATACCTAAGGGATAAATCTGCCGCCAGATTTTTAATAAACTCCTGTTATCTATAGTTTTTTAGATTACTGAAATAGATCTTGCATATTCCTTCTTCAGTGTATTTTTAACAAGTTAAATACGTTGCTTTAAACAACACTTATTAATTTGTTCACATAAAGGGTGACCATATGTCCCGATTAATCGGGATTGTCCCGTTTTTGAGTATTGAATAATCTGTCCCGACTTTTTCTTTTCAATAAAACGACTTATGTCCCGATTTTCGACGCAAGTTTACAATTTATAAACTTTTTACAAATGTGCCGATAAATTTTGCCTATAATACTTGCATATTGTCGACATGATAGATATTTCTTTAAGCTATAGTTTGTATCTATTAATTATAACAATTTTTAGGTTGATACTACCTGTTTTGTTTATAGATAGAACGATAATATTAGAGATTTCTTAACATTTTTTTGTTCAGTTCAGCTAGGATTTTAATGAATTTAATGCGTGTCTATGGTGAACATTAGAAACCGTGTTTTACTCCTTATAAAAATGCCAAAGAGGCAATGTCAATTTACAGAAGAGCTTGAAAAGAAATTTCCTTCTTTTAGACCTATGGTAAATAACTATTTAGCTGAATATAATAACTGCAATGATTTTTATTCACATTTGCTTGTAAAACTGAGTTCCAGAATGCAATAGTAGCTTCTGCTAAGTATAATTGGAATAAAGAAAGTAAATAAAGACCTTTAGAAGCCTAATTTCTGACTTGAGTTAAATATTAATGCATTTGAAAGTGCATTTAATTTGTTCTTATTACTATAACACTATTTTTAACAAATATAACTTGAAATTATTAATATTGTTCTTTCTTTTAGTGTTATTTACATTTCATTTTGACATGTGTATCAGTCTTATGATTACATTTTTAAATCAAATAAGTAGGGCCTACTGGATTTTAGAAAAACATGTTGTTCCACTTTTTCCCTAAAGCAAGTGATTAAAGTCCCACTTTCACTCAAATGGATTATGGTCACCTATCCACACAGGGTTTATGCACTGAAACTGTAGGTAACTTTCTTATCTTACAAATTGCCAGAGTGTACCTAGTAGACATGGGTACACATAGTATAAAAACAGTGATGAATGACAAGGGAACAGAAGGCACTCAATAAAACTTGTTTCCAAATCATCTTTGTACACCGCAGTCCTAGTTTGAGTCGAAATTAATGGGAGAATGAAGCCAAAAGATATGAAAGGGGTCAGAAGCAAAGGGGTATAAGTACACTTAAGTTATTTTTGAGAAAATGTGGTTGAAAGTACTTAAGTTTACGTAAATTTCGTGAAATGTTTTATTTCAATTTTAGTGTGTGATGTGGTTAAAAGATATATCCCTTTGCCAATAACATATTAGATGATTTAGCGTGCACTGGATGCAACTAACTCATGTTCTTAGAAATGTCAGTTGTACCCTTTTGCTTTGACCTCCTCATATCAAATAACTCAGAGAAAATCAGCCACAATACTCACGTGGCCTCCCGAAGATTAATGGAAAAGTTGTAAAATGAGAGCATGAAAGCTGGAGTGGTCCGAACAAACACAAATATCGTAAAATTAACTCTTATTCACCGGGATTTATGGAGAAATGTTGGGAGGCGAAGGAAAACGTTTTTAACAACTATAAACTTCATTAAAATTTGCAGGATTCGAACCTAGGTCCCCAGTGAGAAAACAGCCATCGGCTGTGAAACGAATTAGCAGTTAAGAATAGGCTGTTAATAATATTTAATAAGAAAATGTAGCCCATGTTGAAAAAATAAACTTTAGGGTCCATATTCATAGACATTCTTAGCGCGGACTTCCGGTGGATGATAAAAAAAAATTCAAATTCAAATTCAAATTTATTCACAATTTACATTTGAAATGATACATATGAATATATACCAGCGAACTAACTTTTTTGTATTCATAAACCAGTGTTATGAATCCTGTACAAGTAATCAGTCGATAGCCGGGGCTAGTTCAGCACGCTCGTAACACGGGCTAGCGAAATGTCTATGCATAGCACCCTAGAAGTCTAGGCACGATTTAGATGAAAACAGACATTCCAAGAAAGTAACAGCCCAAAAGAGTCCGCATTATACAGCGTATACTTATATTATTGGCAAACTTTCTGGGATAAAATACGAGGTAAATTACAAAACATGCCCAGTAAAACCGGTAGCAGTGGAAAGTCAACTTCCAGATATTTCAAAATTGGCGGTATGTATGTATTTATTAACACTACAATTGATATACACCCTGTGGCAGTGATATATAATATACAATAATAACATTACAATAATTATTAATAAGATTTACAATAATTACAGCAGTAAAAATATACTTAAGTTTAATATAAATAAATAGATGCAATAAACCTAGGACTATAAATTATTTTATTTCATTTTTTATTTATTTATTATTTTGCTAATAATTGTAACATAAAATATAATATATACAGAAAAACTATGCTATAATATGCTATAATAACGCCTTCAATAAGCAAAAGTAAACCTAACTTATAAGCAAAAGCAAACCTAAATATCGGCATATTACCTGTCTTTACCGCCAAATTCCATGACCTCTAGAATTCTTTGTTTTGAGAACGCTGAAGATGCAGATGAGTGGATGAAATAGACTCGCTGCCCGATCTTACTCTAAGTGATTTTTTCTATGGGATTATGTGAAGGATAAAGTGTCTGGATATAATTCAGGGGGTCAAAAGCAAAGAGGTAGAAGTGCACTTAAGGTATTTGTGAGAAAATGTGGTTGAAAGTACTTAAGGGAACTGGGTAGTGATGTCTGTGCGATTAAAAAATTTCAGTACAAAAATTTAGTTCAATATTTCTAGGCTTTTAGTGTTCAGAGTGAAATAAAAATTGTCATGTGATACGATATATCATTCTGAATTCAGTGGTATAAAAGACAACACATTAGTTTCGTATCCAAGTGCAAAAGAAAGACCCTAACTGATAACCTGTTTTCCCATTTTGCTAAATGTACCTCTATCTTCAGGTGCACATTACTTGCTACAATCTTCACTCATATACCTTATATTTTTTTAAGTTTACTAGTAATGTGTATTGTAAGTACTAAAGCAAAATTTAATTAAATATTTCACCCCTAGTGAAACAGACAAAATATTGAACTTTATTTAACATTTTTTTTTGCAATTTTTTCAATGTATATGTTTTTTTTCTCGTGTTATGTGTGCGATATTCTTAAACCCGTAGGTCTACTATGTAGTACACAAGCTGCAGAAAACACTATAAAAATTTTATGTAAATTGATTCAGTAGTTTCAAAGAAAAATGCACTTAAGTTTGAAAAATGTCAGCTTATGGAACACTGTATTTAAAAAACAGAAGGATATATGAATTACATGCACCGTCAAATTTAAAGAAGCTATTTAAAGAGCTTATCTCCAGAAATACCTCCCAGAGTATTTATATTGTTTTAAAGCGCAAGTTTTGTACTTTTTTACAACACGAAATAAGAAATCGGATTTTTGACCCCTAATCTCTACCTGGTTCCCTTAAGATTTCGTAAATTCCATGAAATTTTTTATTTCAATTTTAGTGTGTGGTGTAGTTAAAAGATGTATCCCTTTGCCACTAAAATTTTAAATGTTTTACCTTGTTCTAGATGCACTTAATTCATGTTCTTAGAAATGCCACTTGTATCCCTTTGCTTCTGACCCTCTCAATTATGAACTGAAGTTGAGAATTCCCGCAACTCACAGTCTGGGATCAGCTGGATTATAGACTGGACATTTGTCAGGTCGCAAATGGAGTTCATACTGATCATGTTTAGAGTAACCGTATGCAAAACTTTGAGGGTCGATTTCTAAAACGAGATCTAGACCACAGTCATGGCTTTACACCTCGTTTGGACTTATAAAACGAGGTCTTTTTTATTTTTCTGAGCCATAGCTCAAAACCATGGTCTGAAGCGGAGACCGCGGCAGGGGTAGGTTTAAAACCTCGGCTTCATGTGTACAAGATGGAGGTAGATGATCATCTGGATGATTATAGAAGGAAAATTTGTGTCTACGAGTATTAAATCCCCGGATTAGAGTGATGAGAGACAGAAAAATAATTTGTAACTATATAACGACGATAATTTCAGGCGAATATTTCGATTTTCTAAGGAATCGACGCAAAATTTAGCAAGGATGCTAAATAATAATCAGAGTCAGGAAGTGATAGGGAAGAAAGTAGTGAAAAGATTAAGGGTGCGAGTGTGAGTGGAAATCTAGGAGGTGAAAGTGAAAGCGTGGGGGGGAATAAAAGAGGAATAGAAGAAGAAGAAGAAGAAGAAGAAGAAGAAGAAAAAGAAGAAGGAAATAGAAAGAAAGACAGAGATAGAAATAAAGCAGAGACAAGCAGTAAAGAAAGGTCAGAACCTGCGACAGCTGAGGATATAGCAATGTTATTAGATACGATTAAAAAATGTGGGGATATGATCAAAAAGTGCTAGTAAAGGGTAATTGTAATTGTAAATGATAGAGAAGTATAGGGGAGCGAGAAAGTGTATAAGCTGATGTGTAGAGAGAAATATAAGATTTATAGGAAGTGAGAGTATTGTGAAAGGATTAGGTGTAAGTGGAATAGAGAGAAAGTTGAAAGTGAGCGCAAATATGAATGAGTGAAAAGTGAAAAGGGGTTAAAAGAAATGAACAAGTGACAGCATAAAATTAGTACTGACATTTGAACGTTGGAACACTAAATGAATATAAGAGACAGATAGGAGAAAAGGTCAAAGAACAAGTAAGGCAAATAATTCAATATGATAATTTGTAGAGAATAAGTGAAATTGAAATCTTAGTGAATAGTAGTTAGAGGAAAAAGGGGGTTTGAAAGGCATATATAAAGTTAGATATATTACGATTAATGATCAAATAGAGAATAGCAAACGAAATGTAGGAGAAATGCTGAAAGGGAGATTGAACAAGTAATAATAAAAAAAAGTACATAGTTTAATTGGTAGAAGTTGTGTAGACATGTACTGCAAATATGTGTTAATGTAAGTGTTAATGGTGGCACCGGATACAGAAATGTGAGGTACACCATTACATGTAAAGAAGTGCTGTGACCAAATATATCAAATATCAAATCAAATATCAAATAATAATCTGCAACGAAATGCAAGAGGCGGCACGTTGACCATTTTTTACACGTTCTTGTCGCTTTGAGGGAAGTAAGATATAAAATTTTATATTAATTATACCTTTATGTCTATAAGACGATGTAACTTAATTTTTAGTATTTATTGTAGTTTTGGACATTTTATTTAATGCTAGAAAATGACGTGAGCCTACAGGAATATGAAGCAAACGTGATTTTGTTTTCTTATTTTAAGTTTTATGCTACTAGGGCTTTCAACGTAGTAGGCCTATTATATATGAAAGTAGAACCATACTACATTTTAATTTCAATTGAAAATTTAATCCAGTTAATATTTAGGTTATTCATTCCTTAGAACCGGGTTTTCACGTAGTTGATGTTGGTTATGAACAAATGATAAACAACAATATAAATGCTCGATTTGTGCTAATTATTTGGGCAATATCATTCTGGTACCTAAAAATCCGATCCATATTAAATACTAAGCAATTCTAGTATTTTCACGCACGTGTATTCTGTAAATTAGTAGATAGGCCTATAACAATACCTTAGCTGAGAACAAAAGAATGTGACTTATTGCAATTCAATAAAAATATTAATTCTCAAGCCGCGTCTCGACTTCGTTTTAGAAATCGCATGAGGATTCAGACCTCGATCACGGTGTAAAAGCCGGGGTTTGGAACCACGATTTCGTCCGTGTTTTAGAAATTGACCCACAGTGTATGTCTTTGAAATGACACTAGTTGTAATTGTATAGTGTAATACATTGATATAAAAAATAGAAGTGTAGGTACCAACATTTGGCCACGGTATAGGCTACTTTAAATTCGAATTCCTTGTAGGCTTTCAATACCTGTAGTAGAATGCCAAGTTTTATCAAAAATTTGTCGAAGAACAGAGAAGTAGGACAACTATATTACAAATCTTGCCTCACGATTGAAAACTAGTCAACACAGTGTGTTGAATTTAAAGCTATTTACTGAAAAAAATACAGTAGACGCAGAGAAAGAAACAGTTCCTCTTTTCTTGGGGAAATGAGATTATTTAAACATCTTTACAGACTCGTCAGACAATAGCACAATAGGCAGACGTCCCGTACTCCTCTCCATTCAATTAAGATCTGTAATGCAAGCCTGCACAGACAATTTCATTGCGACAAATCCGATAATGACGACGTTGAAAACAAAATCGAAACCGTCTTCAGAAAGTCTCTCTGATTCCAGAACTATCGAATTCACTGACGTTGATGTATTGTAGCATATATTAATATTCCATCTATTCTATAATCACGGAACCACTCGTCGTAAACCTATGATCGATATAATATAAACTCTAATACTTGGGCGGTTCCGGAAGTAAAAAATCAGCCATAAAATATTCAGTTATGATACTAGACCATAAAGGTTCGCCTTGTTTGACAAACTTTACAGTCGTGCCAAAAAGATAATTTTAAGAATATGTATCATACAATATTTTTTCTACAATAGCACAAATTTACATTAAATAAATGGTAATTTTATAGAAGACGGGCACTTGGTTGAATGTAGTAAGCATTAGCAACTTTTTTATTTCAGAGTTAAATGTTAGTGATCTTTTACTAATTTTATATGTTAGTTCTAGGTTATTTATACTAGGTGTCGTCGTGATTTTCTTTTAATTTGATTGGTTATAGTTGTCATTTGTTCTAGAATTTTCATTAATTTTGAACGGATAATGACGGTGTGAGTTGTTCTTGGTTGTTTGACGTGAGTGGTGTTACGTCGTGTCTGATGGCTAAAGCTACTGAAAGTTTGTCATTTTATGATTTTATTTCGATTTGGTTGGTTGTAGTTGTCATTTGTTCTAGAATTTTCATTAAATTTGAATGAATATGACGTTGTCAGTTGTTCTTGGTTGTTTGACGTGAGTGGTGTTACGTCGTGTCTGATGGCTAAAGCTACTGAAAGTTTGTCATTTTATGATTTTCTTTCGATTTGGTTGGTTATAGTTGTCACTTGTTCTAGAATTTTCATTAATTTTGAATGAATATGACGTTGTCAGTTGCTCTTGGTTGTTTGACGTGAGTGGTGTTACGTCGTGTCTGATGGCTAAAGCTACTGAAAGTTTGTCATTTTATGATTTTCTTTCGATTTGGTTGGTTATAGTTGTCACTTGTTCTAGAATTTTCATTAATTTTGAATGAATATGACGTTGTCAGTTGCTCTTGGTTGTTTGACGTGAGTGGTGTTACGTCGTGTCTGATGGCTAAAGCTACTGAAAGTTTGTCATTTTATGATTTTCTTTCGATTTGGTTGGTTATAGTTGTCACTTGTTCTAGAATTTTCATTAATTTTGAATGGATAATGACGGTGTGAGTTGTTCTTGGTTGTTTGACGTGAGTGGTGTTACGTCGTGTCTGATGGCTAAAGCTACTGAAAGTTTGTCATTTTATGATTTTATTTCGATTTGGTTGGTTATAGTTGTCACTTGTTCTAGAATTTTCATTAATTTTGAATGGATAATGACGGTATGAGTTGTTCTTGGTTGTTTGACGTGAGTGGTGTTATGTCGTGCCCGATGGCAAAAACTATTGAAAGTTTGTCATTTTATGATATCTGTAAAAGATATGTGAATTTAGAACAAAGTATTAAATTTTGTGTCGATTTTGATTTAGTTCTTTCGCTGATGAATAAGAATTGTGTTGAATCTTGAGGAGAAAACTGTTTTTATGTGGTTTAAAGGAATTATTTACTGAATTTTCTGTATAAGTTAAGGTGTAATAAGTGTTCGAAGAGAATTTCATTTTGTGTTAATACATGGTTTATTTATGCGAAGTTGACTGTACGAAAAAGTGTTGGTTTAGTTCCTTATTGCCTGCATAGTTTGTTTAAATTGCCTTAAACCCTGTGTCATATACTGGAAGTGAAGTGGTTGTCGTTGAAGACATCAATGAGAATTGAATTTTATTTGATAAGGTGATAAATTATTATGATTCGTTTTGTGTTTTAGTGATTTTTGGGGGTAAAGTTCGGACGAAAACTGCCAGAAAAGTACTGCCAACTATGAAGTTAGAATGCCACCAAACGCCAAAAAAAATCAAAGGTAAAAAAATTAATTATATTTTAATTTTTTTTGGAGGGCTTGTTCCTCTTAAAAAACATGGATATATATATATTTGATTTTTCATCTTTCTTTTTGTGATGTTTGGTGACATTTGAACTTCGTAGATGGCAGAACGTTTTTGGTAGTTTTCGTCAGCTATGTTGGATTTTGCCCGTCTTCTAGGAAATTACCAAATCAATATTTCAAGTTGAGAGGTTATAAGATCACGATTTCACGGGCGTCTAAACTCAGAACTATTAAGAAATAAGTAATTTCAAGTGAAAAATTGTTCCAGGGCCGGGTATCCATCCCGAGACCTTTGGCTTAGCGCGCCAACGCTCTACCGACTGAGCTACTCAGGAACTATACCACACCACGATTAATTTTCCTCTCTATATCCATATACCTCAACTGGGTTGACGGATCTGTCCTTTGTCTTGTTGGCAGTATGCGAGCAAGCATAGTCATGAAGAAGATCAATTTCACGTGACATAGCCCGACGATTGACTGATCTAACTTCGTAATCGGCGGTATTATCAATATGTTCGTTCATTAAAAAAAAACGCTACTCTCAACAACTGAATATTTACGCGCCAATAATTGCGCCAGGAAAATGTCTCCACCATACTGAACACAGATAACGAAAGACCGGTTGCAACGAAACAGAAGCGCAGTCAATATGTGTAAAATTTCTTTACAAACCGCCCTCGTAATATTTTACAAAGTCAGAAATTTTCACACAGGTCGATGGACGACTACTGGCTTTGTACGTTTCATCACCAGAACAGAAATTTGAATTTTTTGTGACGTGTGCTTCAAAGGACCGGAAAACTTTGCCTGAAGCGCTCTCTGAGGGAAAGGATTCTCTTTAGTGACGTTTATCTAAGTCATGGAACCCCAGATTTGTTTACCTTCTGACGAAGGCTGTGTTTTTAGTTGGTTATTTAACGACGCTGTATCAACTACTACATTTACTGTCGATGGAATTGATGGTAGCAAGATGAGGCCGGGATTTGCCAAAGATTACCTGACATTCACCTTACTGTTGGGTAAAATCTCGGAAAAACCCAACCGGGAAATCGGCCAAGCGGGAACGAAACCCACACCGACTGAACTACGCCGGTAGCTAGGCCATGTCCACCTTCTCCAAAGCGATTTTATTTCTCGTTCGACTAGAGTCGACGGCAATTCAGAAGGCGGTTGTCTGCTAGCGTTTGCGTCGAGAGAGACAGATAGAGAGAGCAAGGCAGCGTACAACATTGCCACATCGTACCTCACAGCACGTGCAATACAAATAGCGCAGGAGAGAATTTAAATTATCAAAAGATAATAATGACCTTAGCCGTTGATTACTGTAAGCATGACACCAAACAAACCCTCTTTCCTTCACTAACAATATTCTTTGCACGTTTCTCAATCCCACACCACATCCTTCTGCAGTCGTTTCTTGCATGTTGGCAACGTTGCTGCCAGCATCAAGATGGCCGGCAGCGTTCTGATCGTTAACGTTTTTAAAATAATTATACGCCTTAAACACTATTTTCCGCGCTTGCTTGTGCAATACTTGTCTTTTTACAGACTCTTCTTCCATTTATTTACCTTACATACACACAGTAAATATTAGTTTTACTTATTCATTGTATTGAAACACTCACACGTGAACAAACGAACTTGGGAAGTGCTCGTTACAGACTTATTCTGATTGGTTCTACTGTACAAGCTTGTGACGTCACATACCAGAAATGCTACGGCGCATATAGAAGCTAACCGCCTTCCGAAATGCCGTCTAGTCTAGTGTTGCAATATCCCTCGTCCTCCCTTGCATTGTCCGTGTGGATAATTTCAAACTCTTAAAAACATCAGAATATTCGGAACAAATTATGTTAGCAACTTTATTCATACATGTTTTAATGAACTGTCTTTCAAAATAGCACTTCAATGATTTTGTGATTTCCGAAGCAATAACATAACTTGCATCGAGTTCACCTTGACTCATGGCTTGTTTAATCATATTTTATTACTGGAACTGTAATTTGAATTTAATTTTTTTAATGTTTTAATTGCTTCGGTCCGTCCAGCTCTAGGAAATGTACATTATTTTTATCCTTATTTTGTATTGCACACATTTCCCTTTAAAATTACATTGGATATGTTCGTGCTTACGTATGATTTTTTTGGTCTGCTGTTTATATTTTATTTAGTTATTTATTTAGCTACAAAGTGAGTACAAATTCAATTTATAAAACAAAAATATTTGTAGCCACTACCGTAAGAGCCAGGCTCGTGTACGGTGTGTTTTTTTTATTGGGTTATTTTACGACGCTCTATCAACATCTAGGTTATTTAGCGTCTGAATGATATGAAGGTGATAATGCCGGTGAAATGAGTCCGGGGTCCAGCACCGAAAGTTACCCAGCATTTGCTCGTATTGGGTTGAGGGAAAACCCCGGAAAAAACCTCAACCAGGTAACTTGCCCCGACCGGGATTCGAACCCGGGCCACCTGGTTTCGCAGCCAGACGCGCTGATGTACGGTGTGGTCTTAGCCAATAATGTAACATAAAATTTACAAGGACAGTTTACTAAATACAGTAATATTGTTCACTTCTACTCCAAAATATCTGAGAATTTGCTTTGAATATTTTACAACGTTACGGCCTTATTATCCATTCCTCGTCACCGTACCTCTTTCTATTCATCCTCTTTCACCGTGTCAGTTTGTCGGCTATGGAAGTCCTTACTTCGTCATGTCAGGGATTGCCGAACGGTTAATGGATTTAAATTAAGAATTACATACTTTTACATTAAATTGATTTGTGAGTATTAGCTGATTTTAAAGGTTATTCTGTGTATATATAAATTGTCATTTAGGCCTATCATAAAGTAGAATTAGGATATTAATTGGAAATAACTTAATTACGTATTATGTTTAGTTAATATTTCATTTTAGCCCGTGTAAGCTTGTTAATGTGCATGAAAATGATTTTTATATTTAAGTATGGCTTTCCTATTTTTGTCATTGTTTTATTATGTATTTCACTTCTGGTAGTGTGGAAGAGAAGGCCTCATGGCCTTAACTCTATCAGAATAAAAAAAAAAAAAATTAACTTAATTCAAACCGATAACAGACAAGAGCAAAAAAAGAAAGAGAAAAAGAGAGAAAAACACATCAAATATAAATTTATAATCAGCAGACAGAAGCCAATGATATTCAATACAAATATGAATATAATCATTTCGTGATGATCATTATGACGTGTCTCGTGATGTCGCTCGATGTTTGATTTATAAGTGCCTACTAGAATTTTAGAACACAAGAGGCGTTTACATTGTCACCATGTGCACAACAAATACTGTTTCTCCCATTCTTCCTTAAACACGCGTTTCTAAACAGACGTTGAAGGTCTTGAGAAACAGCGTATTCCGAATCTCACCGGTCCGGTGGCATCAATGACGTCACGTTGCAACGAAAATAAGGAACAAAACTGCTGGAAGAATCGATGCTGTCATGGCGACTGTGTAAGTGGTTATCTGTGCTACGCTAGCAAAATTTTGCGAAATTTCCGTACTGCCATCTCGTTCAAATAAAAGAGATCATAAACAACTTATTTCTTGAACCGGTAGTAATAACTGGTCCGTTGACATGTTCGCTCATAAGCCATTAACATATTGTTTTTACGTTGTGCTCATTACAAACAATACAGCAGAACTAAAGCAGAACACACCGCCATGACACAACAGTGCACGATGTTATTCGTCTGCTAATTCCCGCCCTATACAAGAACCAATCAGATTCACTGATGGCGGCTGATGGAGACTGCCATCACCTCTGCAAGTTGATGGCACCTGTGCGACACCGGTGGAGCCTCAATGACGTCATCGGTGGAATTCGGAACACCGTGATGCCATCGGATTGCTCACCGGTGAGATTCGGAATACTCTCAAAGAAACAATCTAAAGCAGGTAACCCGTCACTGATAGATGCTTGTGTACTGGAGTTGTAGGGGAGTTGGATGGAAGGAAGGGGGGAAGCAAATAGCCTACAGTTTATTGCGCTGCCCCTACGACGTCACTATTGCTAGTGATCACGATTAAATTTTTGCCGATCCCTGCATTAAGCACTTCATAACTGGTAAGTCACATAAAATGGAAATAATTTAAGATGAACAGACCGTTTCCTTGCCAAAAAGTTTCATCTGTGATGAATAAAATATAAAAAAAAAAATCGGTTCATATTAGTAAGTAGTGTTGGAGAGTATTCACGAACTGACGCGTTTCAAGTGTCTTGGGTTTCCATGGGAACCATCTTAAAACGCGACAGCAGAGCAGAACGCAGCCAAGCGGACAAGACTGGAAATTCCTGCGGGTGCGACACATCTTGTGACGTTCGTAAGCAATTAACTGCACCGTGACGGTCGACAATTATACGGAACCGCAGGTTCAGTTGCTCTTGCACTCCAGAGGGAATGAGATTACGAGTCTAAAATAATATTCGCGGCGGAGATAAGTCGTACCACCTCACGTCATTCGAGTCCCACCATGTACACTGACGTTCAAAGATATCTGCCCTACGATTTTTGTGATCGTGTAAGCGAAATTTTTAACCACAGGATAAGTCAGAACCAAAGATATATAAAAAAAAAAATGGACAAACTTTGAAACAGTTCTGTTAGTTCTCAACAGATGACACCATTATTGAGGTGGTTAAAAAAGTGTCAGGGAAAATGATTATGTAGATTAAACATAAATTATTCTCATAATTGACAATATCAGCGATTTCCAGCTAACGCCAATATTGTTTTACAATCAGTAGAATGGTACGAAAAATTGAATTTCTATAATGGAGGTATATATTTTATGTAAGATTGGCTACACTGATTATTATCTTCGCCATCTATTAATAGAAGTAATAACTAAAGAAGCCACTCTTACACCAACAAATTTGTTTGTTTGTTCGTGTAAGTGTTATTTCTTTAGTTATTACTTTTATGAATAGATGGCGAAGATAAACAGTCAGTTCCGCCAATAGTACATGAATACAGGATGGAAGGTAAGGTAATACATTAATTGACAGGAGCCATTAGATCTCATTATTTAGAGTAAGTTTTGTCAAAAAAAATTATAGTACTTAAGGATAGTGAGATAATTACACGTGTTTCGAAAGCGCTGACAGCAATTGCAAGATGTCTCAACGCCGCATAAGTAGTACCCCATACCCCATGCGGTCAGCGATTTGAAGGGAGTGGGTTAAGTTCAACTACCTTTCACCGTGTATCTTGCAGCAGGTGAGGGGAGGACGGGAGCAAACAAATGTACTGAGCTCCGGTGCAATACTTCGCGAGCCAATCTGGGGATAAATCTTGGCACAAAAATGACCTACGTAAACTACGGATAGGGACGTAACTGTTATTTGTTTAGTTTGTGTAATTTAATGTCAGAAAATGTAAATTAATAACCCCAATGAAAAAAATAGCTAGTGTTCGGGCGCAGTTCAACAATGAATACCGAATTATCAACTTACAATGGAATACACTAACAATTCAATACTAGGTATGGCGTAATAATTTTAATGTAAGAAGAAATACGTACAGTAGTAACAAGAAATAACGTGAAAATCAGGAAATTATGTCCAAATTAGTGAAAACACATCGGATTGAAGTTTCAATTACAATTAATAAAAAAAACTGATATAACTTTGTGAACAAGATGTAATTAACATTACAGTTTGTTGTTTTACAAATCACTAATTGGGCGTTAATAATGAAATAATAATAAACTCTGCAAACCACATTCCATTCACATCTTACAGGTACTGTTCAAAATATCCATCAGCGTGCGTGCAGCTTTCACATTTTCTAGTTCAATTACGACGAACTCTGGCCAGTAGTTCTTCACTGTTCCGAATTTCTTCCGCGGCCTGGATCATGTCTAAGTACTCACGATTTGTAAACTCTGGCATCTCGTAGTTTTGAAATAAACTAAATTCTATCTCTGTACGTCCAACTGTACACTGGTGCAATGTAAACATCACAACAGCTGATCAGTTGCGAGTACTAGGCAAACTGTCTGCCGTCCCGACAGCGATGCCAGATTTTTAGACCTTCTGTACGTCACTCGACAATCAATGTTTCCAATGTTTCTTCATGCGATTAATTCGAAATCTGTGAATTTTCTGATTAAAATACTGCTGCAAAGTCAACATAATAGACGTTCTCTTCGTTGTTATACAAGAACTTAAACCCTATTTTAAACAGTATTTGTAAAATTCGCGATTGAAATGTCGGCATAAAAGTATTATTTCTTCAAAAACCTAGCAAAAACGAGCAAAATGGTATTAGACTTTTTTGTTCGTTGTATTTCAAGGAGTCATCCTAAAATTAATGTACTACCTTACCTTCCACCCTATATACTCGCTTTATAGAATTCAATATTCAAAATTTCATCCCCCTCTGTTGATTGTAAAAAGAACTAGGTTTAGCGGGAAACCGCTGATATTGTCAATTATGAACATAATTTATAATCTACATTATAGTTTTCCCCCAACATGTTTTTTTTTTTACCCCATCCCAATAACAATGTCACCTACTGAGAACTAACGGAACTACTTCAAAATTTTCCCATTTGTTATATCTAGGCTTCGTATTCCAGCTACCTAAATACCGAAGTTAAGGATATATTAGGTATATAGTACGCCGAACACAGGTACTGCAACGGATAAGGATATAAACAAATAGGTCGTCGCTGCGTGTTCGTGAAGTACAGTCAACTCCCGACATTCTGAAGCTATGCTAGTAAATACATGCTTGAGCCGTGATGTTCATTTTCGTCGTGATCTTTGCAATTAATAATAACGTGCATTCGTAAGTTACGGAACTTGAACATATGTGGATGCCACTAAAATTTTTTTATATTACAAGAAATTCTTTCAATAGCACATGGCGTTATTGGTGCATGATGTAGTACAAGATATTCCTATTGTGTGTATACTTTTCTAGAAATTCTCTAAAATATAGATTATTTAATTTATTAATTGGGATGTTGGCACTGAACATCATGGTAGGCTACACAAATCCACGCTAAACGTCGAGTTAATATCTTCATAATTTTAATAGTTTTAATGGTACCGGTTCTTTTGGATTACGTTCAACACACTTTCTCTGTCTTTTGGTATTGCAGCATGTTTCAGTGAATTGTTTTTGTCACTTTTACGTTTATTTTACACAATTTATATGTAATGTTGTGTATATTGACAGTGAAAATATTAGTTCAAATATCCTAAACTATGTCCTGCAATATAACACGCTTAAGCATCTCACCTAAAGCATTTTATCTCTGCAATGAACTTTCAATCAGCCGCAAAAATGTAGTTATTTAAATAATGCAATTAGCTTGTAAGAGCAGTGATCGATAAGACTGTTGGCTATGACTGCGTGCCGGTTTTGACTTTCTAGAGAAAGGGAGCAGAGAATGGATAACTATTTTGTATAGGAACGTATCTGTACCTGAGTTGTGACGTCACATATACTTCGAATCAGGCAACTTCATTCCAATTTATAGGTAGCTGAAATACGGAGCCTAGTTATATCATATTAAATGCTTTGGTTTTGACTTATCCCGTGCTTAGAAAGTTCGCTTACATGATCAGAAAATTGTTGCCAATGTACACACAAACATCCGTCAATCCATTGATTCATTACGTATTCCTTCCGTTAACAGTTCTTCATCTAATCATATATTAATCCATTCACTCATATCTACGCACACTTTTCATTTCTCTCTTTTCTATTCATTACTTTATTATTTTTAAGTTCCTTGATTCGCTTCTATGTTCACAGCCATTTTCACGTTCTCTTTCTTTATTTGTAGATACCTTTTTAAACACGTTTCTTTTCGGATTTCTTCTTCGTTAACTTCCATCATACTTCTCTTTGTCTATTTTCTCTTTTCTTTCCCTTCGTATTGTATCTTTCTACTCCTCCGTCAAAATTGTTTCACTCAGATGTTTTTAATGCATGTAGTGACTTCCTTGTCAGTACAGCACATCAAAGCGTTGCGTCATCTCCACGATAAAATTTGCATCTACAGAGCCTTGTGGACTGTACCTTCTTGTTTCTAGCTTGCGACTTTATTGACTGAACAAATATAATAACATTTCGAAACATCTTACAACATTTTCTTTGATATATACTGAGATTCCAAGCGAAGTTCCAAAAGTTGTTGAGAGAAAAAAAAGAAGAAGATTGTTAGAACATATAAAAGTGGGGTAAAAGCCTTATAGTCTGTTGGATTTTGGAACTGTAATGCAAGACAACTTTATCGTTGAATCAAAGACCGACGAGATCGGAATCTTCTGAACATTATATCCCTCCTCACTTATAAACTTTCCCAGAAACTCGTAAAAATGTGATCCAAGTTTTAAGCCCTTGACTTATGTCAGAAACGTCTTCAGTTTTCATATTCTGGCATTCTAGTCGGCGATTCTATTCTAGGAAATAACAATATGACCCATGATTTCAAGTTCTCCAAGTTCTCGACACTCTCATTTCACTATTTAAAGAAGAAAAGAGTGTAACAGTTACATACCGTGCCGACCGGAGTATATGCAGAGGTAAGTTCTATACAGTTTCAGTTGCTAGAAATTGGAACTCGCTTCCAAGTGATGCAAGGGGTTCTGGACAATAACTTCAATTAGGTAAAAATTACATAAATTCTTGCTTAACAGATTATTACTGATTAATATTTCTTACTAATAATGAAACATCTGTAAATTCTTATTATTACTATTAATTTCTCTAAAGAGGATACAAAACCTCTAATGGCAAAATCTCACTACATTAAAATTATTCTTATTATATCAATATACACGTATTTTAGATTTATATTTTACTCCCTACAGTAGAGATCTAGTAAACTATTATTAAATTAATTCTCATCATTTAACCAACTATCTATCTCAACTTCATTACTATAATTCTATATATATTGCATACAGATTGAATTGAATTACATTAGCTAATAAATTAACCTATTATTTTTTCATATAGGGTTTATCTCGGATTAAATAAACATGTACTAGTCGTTAAAATTTAGCTAAAGAATACTTAACTGAAGAATTTCAAGGGAAAAAGCTCCCTGTGAAGCAGACTTGAATCATTTCAAGGGAAAAAGGCAGATTTGCATAATATATACGTCACTGTAGGTACGTTAATTGAAAGCCATAATTAAAGTCACAGAGAATTTGTGTGGATATAAAGGGAGAAATTGAGACTGTGTCGGGTGTAGTTCCTGGGTAGCTCAGTCGGTAGAGCGTTCCTGTGCTAAGCGAAAGGTTCAGGAATCGATACCCTGCGTCGGAAAAATTTTTCCCTTGAAATTATTCAAATCTACTTCACAGGGAGCTATACCTGAAAGCCAAATTTGCATTTCATACCTCATTTTTTGAGCAGTTCCTCACAGTTTTCATATTATTTACAAGTCTCTGTTTGCTAATCCTGCCCACGATGTGTAACTAACTATATAGGCTTATAAATTCACTACAAAACCCAAAACTACACTAACTACAACCAATATAATACATACTATTTACATATTATGTGTTTTAGACACTACAATAACTATTTCTATCAAGCTGTAACAAATACATTTCTATACTTTAGATCAAAACAATTTGCAAACATGTCTCACAAAAACAACTGAAGGAATAATACCATCTCCTGCTATCTAGTGAATAGAAACGAAAACCACACTACTGAAAAATGAAATTATATAAAACTAGTGACTTGTGCAGGAAATTCTGCAAACTAAGTTCATTAGACGTTCAAATAAACATTTTTCAGATTTATTTTCAATGAATAATACCAAACATTCTGAAAGTTATTTGTTTCCATAATAATGAAAGATACTCTCTCTCGAGTTAATACTGAAGAGAACCACGCATATAAATATCTACACCACACTGCCATTAAATATATGAAAAAGACCCAACCCCACTTGATTAATAACTATAAAATATTTTATTTTTAATAATATTATTATCTTACGTAAGTTTTATAGCTTTCAGTAACATATACTATATAGCCGCCACTCAGTAAAATATAGAAATCAAAATCTTATTTAAGTTATTCTCTACATCTACTTATATAACCCCAAAACGTTTCACTTTCATATCATCATTATAGCATTAATATATTTAATTAATGAAAAATAGTCACATTATGGCATTAACTACAATAATATTTCATTTCTAATGATAATAATGTCATCAAACCACCTCAAGTTTTGTAGTTTTTAATATCCAATACATAGCTATACCCAGAAAATTACACACCATAGAATCGAACCTGTAAATTATTTTTAGTAAATTAAGTTTTTAATAACCAATTTAATTTAAGCTCTAAATATGTCAGCATTCTTGCAGATCATGGCCTTCGTGTAATATTGTTTACTGTAGTGTGTGTTTTGTTTTATTCTGAAATGCAATTAGCTAGTTCTCAAAACTGACGACAGATGGATTTTGGAAAATAGGAAAATTATGTTGAAAAATTGATATTTCACTGAAAACTACTATTTTTCTGAAAAGCTTTGAGTTCCAAGCTTCAAAATGAGGGGTCATTTATTAAAATCCGTTCAGCCGTTTTCCCGTTATTTCCATTATCACTTCAAATTATATATATATATATATATATATATATATATATATATATATATATATATATAGGTAGACAACAGAAATCATATTGAGAATGCGGTAATTTTGAAACAAATGAGATTGGAAAATGAAGTGGGCGTAGCCTTTTAAATACTCGCCTAACAGAATTTAAATAATGGCATCATTAACCCTTGAATTCGCAAAACTTCATTTCTCATACTAGTTTATTAAACCGTGTCGGACTGTAAAGAAAACAACTATCGCAATGTCCATATTTTATATGTTGTACATTATTACAGTATTGTGAAATTTTAATTTCTCTACCAATTTTTTCTATTGTTCTATTAAAATTATAGCATATAGCCTATAAGATACTTCGCGAATTTAAGGCTTAAATGTCATAGCATTGATTTAGGCTTAAATTTTATTTGTAATATATTCTCTCCAGTTAAAAGATTATTCTAGGCGAATTTTTTATGTGAATTTTAGTCAAATTTCAGTATCCTCTCCCCTTAACACTTCATATTGAAATTTCCTCTAGCAACAGAATCACATAACGTTGAATTGCAGAATCAGTATTAGTAGCAATAGTGGTGGCGTGGTAAACAGAGTGCAAAGGCATTCGCAAATAATTACCTGTCTGCCTTATGTTTGGATGTGTTGAGAAAACACGGGGGGCGCGCGTGTCTCGGTGCTGATCTACCAGTCGCCGTGGATCAATACAATGACCTAAAGGCCACCGCGGTCTCAAGGTCACACCTTACTGTCATATAACTTTCTGATTAAAAGTGACATCAAAACCTTTCTAAAATTTTAGTTCGGAATCTCAGGTGTCAGCAAAGTTTCTTCATAAGGTCCTGCTTACAGAAGACTCTACGGTGTTAACATCCTCGGAACACACTTATAATTTTCAAACCACTATATAAATGCATTTAGAATAGCGTTAAACACTTTAATATCAACTTTTCTGGCGAGAAACGAATGAATTAAAAATAAAATTAGACAAAAAAGCAGGAAATATTTGTGACGAATAGTAAGAAGCAAAGCAATACCCAAAGGGAGGAATCAAGTTAACTGTAGGAAGTAAAATGAAATGGAAAGAGTTGGCAAAGTCGAGAGAAATAAATGCAGTGGAAATAAATAGAACAGAAAAAGAGACAGAAATAAAAAAGGGAGAACCGAAGAAACAGGAAGGGACAAATAACTTATAAAGGAAAAGACACTGTCTATGAAATGTATACATGTTTTCCTCTGGGGTCTAGGGATTTTCGACACAGGTATTTCGTCAACGTAATGATTAGTTCTAGTTTGTCATAGAGGTTCTCGTGACACGAGGACGATATGACATACTAGATTCGTCACAAGAAAATTCATTTTTCGTCATTTAAAGTTTTTATATATTTGTAAGCAATAATTTAAATTTCGTCAAGGGGAAACTAATCTTTTCTGATACCATAAAAATAATTATAGAAACATTTTGCAATATTATTAAAATAAAAACCATGCAAACATTTTGCGTAATTATAAAAATAAGAGTTAAAGAAACGTTTTGCGATACTATAAAAATAAGAATCATGGAAACGTTTTGTGATACTGTAAAAATAAGAACCATGGACACGTTTTGTGATACTGTAAAAATAAGAACCATGGAAACGTTTTGTGATACTGTAAAAATAAGAACCATGGAAACGTTTCGTGATACTGTAAAAATAAGAACCATGGAAACGTTTTGTGATACTATAAAAATAAGAACCATGGAAACGTTTGTGATACTGTAAAATAAGAACCATGGAAACCTTTTGTTATACTGTAAAAATTAGAACCATGGAAACATTTTGTGATACTGTAAAAATAAGAACCATGGAAACGTTTTGTGATACTGTAAAAATAAGAACCATGGAAACGTTTTGCGATACTGTAAAAATAAGAACCATGGACACGTTTTGCGATACAATAAAAATATAAACCATGGACACGTTTTGTGATACTGTAAAAATAAGAACCATGGAAACGTTTTGTGATACTGTAAAAATAAGAACCATGGAAACATTTTGTGATACTGTAAAAATAAGAACCATGTAAATGTTTTACGATACAATAAAAACATAAACCTGGAAACGTTTTGCGATACTATAAAAATAAGAACCATGGAAACGTTTTGTCATACTGTAAAAATAAGAACCATGGAAATGTTTTGCGATACAATAAAAATATAAACTTGGAAACGTTTTGCAATACTATAAAAATATAAACCATGGACACGTTTTATGATACAATAAAAATATAAACCATGGAAACGTTTTGCGATAGTATAAAAATATAAACCCGGAAACGTTTTGCGATACTATAAAAATATAAACCATGGACACGTTTTGCGATACAATAAAAATATAAACCATGGACACGTTTTGCGATACAATAAAAATATAAACCCGGAAACGTATTGCGATACTATAAAAATATAAACCATGGACACGTTTTGCGATACAACAAAAATATAAACCATGGACACGTTTTGCGATACAATAAAAATATAAACCTGGAAACGTATTGCTATACTATACAAATATAAACCATGGACACGTTTTGCGATACAATAAAAATATAAACCATGGACACGTTTTGCGATAGAATAAGAATATAAACTTGGAAAGGTTTTGCAATACTATAAAAATATAAACCATGGATACGTTTTATGATACAATAAAAATATAAACCATGGAAACGTTTTGCGATAGTATAAAAATGTAAACAATGGAAACGTTTTGCATTACAATAAAAATATAAACCATGGACAAGTTTTGCGATACAATAAAAATATAAACCATGGACACGTTTTGCGATACTATAAAAATATAAACCATGGACACGTTTTGCGATACAATAAAAATATAAACTTGGAAACGTTTTGCAATATTATAAAAATATAAACCATGGACACGTTTTACGATACAATAAAAATATAAACCATGGAAACGTTTTGCGATAGTATAAAAATGTAAACCATGGAAACGTTTTGCGATACTATAAAAATATAAAATATGGAAACGTTTTGCAATACAATAAAAATATAAACCATGGACACGTTTTGCGATACAATAAAAATATAAACCATGGACACGTTTTGCGATACTATAAAAATATAAACCATGGACACGTTTTGCTATACAATAAAAGTATAAACCTGGAAACGTTTTGCGATACTATAAAAATATAAACCATGGACACGTTTTGCGATACTATAAAAATATAAACCAAGGACACGTTTTGCGATACAATAAAAATATAAACATGGAAAGGTTTTGCGATACTATAAAAATATAAACATGGACACGTTTTGCGATACTATAAAAATATAAACCATGGACACGTTTTGCGATGGTATAAAAATATAAACCATGGAAACGTTTTGGGATATAATAAAAATATAAACCATGGAAACGTTTTTCGATACTATAAAAATATAAAACATGGAAACGTTTTGCGATACAATAAAAATACAAACCATGGAAACGTTTCGAGATACAATAAAAATATAAACCATAGAAACATTTTGCGATATAATGAGGTCGATGGCATTTAAGTGCGTTTAAATGCAACAAGCTCATGTCAGTAGTGTTACTGACATGTAAAAGAAGTCCTGTGGGACAAAATTCCGGCACACTGGCGACGCTGATATAATCTCTGCAGTTGCGAGCATTGTTAAATAAACCATAATTTATTATTACATGCGCGGCTGTGCCGTAATATTGAATAAGATAAAAAAAAAACCACATATGCAAACAAATATATCACATAAATTTATTCAAGGGTAATTTCAGAACTGAGATTCCCCTGTTTCCTTTTAGTCTCATTAAAAAACGCAATATCACTCGGAAATACAGAAAAAAACGTACACTGCAACTAATGACAAGATATAATTAAATTATAATTTGTCTGAACACAGACAGAGACACGTCAGTTGATTAAAAAATTAGAAAGAAATGTTGTTCGTTCACATTCATATGAAGAATAAAGATCATGCTGGCTAGTAACTCAGCTTTTTTATTGTTATTATTTCAGTTCACGAACCTTCGGACACTGCATGCGGGCACGCATCTAATTGGAACGAGAGCATTTCACTACTATCTCCAGTTTAATTAAAAACATACACAAGCGAATCTGCTGCCGAGGCTAAATACGACGAAAAATTAAATCCCTGCGGGATTTCTCACGCCCTACATCTGCTATGAAATCCATTTATGGATTTTGTCGTTTAATTTCTCTGGGTTTGCAGCACTGCGGTGAATGGTAGGCTACACCAGTTAGAAAGATTGCTTGTCTATCTATCACATACATACAACATAACAGGAGGATCGTCAACTATTTTTTGGCCGATCGTGTTTTTTAACAACCTTGTCCATGGGTGGGCAACTCGTGCTCTCAAAGTGTCAACACAATCTCAATGCAGGTAGAACGGACTCTGTACTAGCTGTACTGTTTGTGTGCGGTTCTTTCAAGACACAAGTTCGATCGCATCTGCAGTAAGTGGCGGCTTGTTTTAAGTGAAAAACAATATAATTCCCAGATCATTTCCCTTTAGTTACGAGTAAACAGAGAATTTTTTTTATTAAGAAGAGAGGTAAAGCTTGTATTCTATTACACTTTCTTACTCATGACATTTTATGTTACAAATAAACAATGAAGGTTTTAGTAAAGAGATATGTCTGCATCTGCTTTAGGACAGCTAAAGGTAAAAATGAGATATCAACAAGGTGAGACTGATATCAAATATCATTAGCACGTTGTGCGTGCGAGTTACAGAATTGCACGACATATAATCAACTAGCTAAGAACATTTATGGATAAATTTGAAATGTGGTAGTATCATGTAGAACAGTGGTTGCCATACACCACGAAATCGTGACGTAATAGAAATGCAACCCGCACACCACAATCGCAGGGAGAGGCGTGGAGTGGGTATCTCCTCAGGTAATGCAGTGAATAACAGTGCAGATACGGACTGTAACCAAAAAAACAAAAACAATATAATATTCTTTTACTTATTAACTATACCTACACACTTTTTTTCCATTTTAATTTTTTATTCTCCTATTCATTATTTTTGTATTATTAGGCCTAATAAAATAAAATAAATTTATTTTCTTATTTACCATAAAAAGAACGTGTACTTTACATCAGCAGATATTTTAAATTAGATAAACGTACCAGGTTGGTCACGAAGTTGTAAATTACACTATATACTAAAAAAAAAACGTCGAACTATTTTACTCCGGCTAAAACATAGTTTATTTATTAATGAATACACTACATACGTCGAAAAAAACGTGGAAGTATTTTATACCGATTAAGACATAGAAGCGGATACTTTTTATTGTTCGTTTATTAATGAAATATTCTAGTTACAGGTAAGGGCGTGGTAGTCTTTATAACAAGAATAATAATGACAACGTACATTGTTCTTTTATACTTCATTTAAATTTACAACAAATTAAGTATCTCATATTTTTGTTATCTGCACAAAATAAATAACTTTTTCTCCCATGCTCCTTAAAATTAAGTTTTTACTTATTATCTGTTTTCGAAAAGGCATCGAAACATATTATCCTAAACACTTGACGTCCGCTGCTGATAAATGTCTTTACTTATATCGAAGTGAAGGCTGTAAACAGAGGGTGGGAGTATGATGCCATGGTTACGCTTGAGTGGAGACAGGGGCATGTGTCGCGACACAGCTTTTGGCGATCACTGATGTAGAACATAGACAACTTCACTTTCTTTGACTATAAACTATCTTTTTTGTTTTGTATGCTTTGTCTAATAGCAGCCTCTAATTTGAGGAAGATCTATAAATAAATAATAATGATCAAATTAATAACTCGATAATCCTGAAAAATAAATATGTAGTCGCGAAAAAATTGTAATTAAAAAATCACCCGCCACTTTTAACTTTGATAGGGACGGGTCTAGCCAGACAAGGCTATAGCAGAGTAGATGACCCTTCAGACTTAGGGTAAATACGACCTTTAAGTTGAGACTTTTGAGTAGTTACTATCTTCCAAGGCAATAAATCTCAGACACTCTTGATAATTCTGAAGTATTCCTTCTCATGAGTTGAGATCACACGATCTACTATTAAGAAAAACTGTCAATTCGTTTTGGCTAATGCGATTGAACGGGACTGTGTAAACCAGGCCCAGATTGCGAAGTCTGAAGAGGGAGGGAAATAAATTATTCTTGCAGGCAGGAGTTAAGCCGTGGATGGATGTTTACGAAAACCCGATCAAGCTTCTCCCAATTTATTTTGAATTTTCTTGCATCTCCGATCTGGAGCGGAAGGGTGACCTAAATAATTCAGGGGTTAGGCATTAGCACGAGGGTTGGAAGGCGCGGCGCTGATCGAGTCACTCACCCCTTTGTAACAAAGCTGACACTGCCCCCCGACACAGACGGACGTGTCAAACAGCCCAAAGCTGTCTGCCTGCAACGTGACTTAATTGCAAGGCCCTGTTTCACAAAGCGCTGCCCTAGAAACATTCTAGTTCTGTCAGTTAATTCTACAAATGCGCGTTTCTAGGCGAGCGTGGATTAATAGTTAGTAGCGCAAATTCAACGATCCTAGCTTCGATTCCCAGAAGGAAGCACACGAGTTTATCTCTCTTGTCTTGTGTACATTTTGAGTTAGCGTTGTACCATGCTGACCATAATATCAAACACGCTCTATTTGTAGTCATTTAGTTCGGGGGAAGTAGCCTAACTAAATTAATAATAATAATAATATAATAATAATAAAGGCGACACACACACACACACACACACACACACACACACACACACACACACACACACACACACACACACACACACACACACACACACACACACACACACACACACACACACACACACACACACACACACACACACACACACACACACACACACACACACACACACACACACACACACACACACACACACACACACACACACACACACACACACACACACACACACACACACACACACACACACACACACACACACACACACACACACACACACACACACACACACACACACACACACACACACACACACACACACACACACACACACACACACACACACACACACACACACACACACACACACACACACACACACACACACACACACACACACACACACACACACACACACACACACACACACACACACACACACACACACACACACACACACACACACACACACACACACACACACACACACACACACACACACACACACACACACACACACACACACACACACACACACACACACACACACACACACACACACACACACACACACACACACACACACACACACACACACACACACACACACACACACACACACACACACACACACACACACACACACACACACACACACACACACACACACACACACACACACACACACACACACACACACACACACACACACACACACACACACACACACACACACACACACACACACACACACACACACACACACACACACACACACACACACACACACACACACACACACACACACACACACACACACACACACACACACACACACACACACACACACACACACACACACACACACACACACACACACACACACACACACACACACACACACACACACACACACACACACACACACACACACACACACACACACACACACACAATTTTATTTTTTACTAACATTTTTAATATTAACCTGGCTATACCTTTCTATTAACGATTGAAACAGGAAACACCGTTTGCTACCCCTTCCACGACTGGAGTTCGATGATACTGGCGTAAAATACAAATCACTTTACTAGGTATAGGAGGGAAGAAAAGTAGTTCATCCATTTATGTAACTAGGATATATCGCAATTTTGAGTTTGATAATTATCATTAGGTTTTTGTTTAATCAAAATACAGTACTTTATTAACACTTAGTGTTTTTACTCACGAATTGAGCTATCCGTTCGGACGTATTAATTATGTAGTGTATATTGTACTGTTACAGCACATTAGCGTACAATATAGAGAATGAAGTTAAATTGAAAAATAATCATAATATGGATATTTAAGCACATTTTTGAAAATGGTGGCCGTTCATTTCGATACAGGCTTCAGTTCTTTTGTGCATATTATCGCACTATAGACTATTGTACCTAATTCCAATTACCAGTTTCGTCCTTCGTACGAGTAACTCATGTTGAAATAATTGTGTACCTACTATATAAAATAGTACCTTACGTATTGTAAAGTCAATCTTCACTTCTGCCCGATCGGAAAAGATAAAATTACTCTGAAATGCTATCTGCTGTCGTTCAAATGGTTTTGTCGCAGGGTCGTAGAAAGGGGGGATCACATGACAGTTAATTACTTAACGAGGCCCTTTTATTTAAGTTATTTTAAACACTTGTATAATATTACGTAGACGTCCAATTCCGAACAGAAATTAATGTTTTCAGAAAATAGCTAAGACAGCCCAGCTACTAGACTTAACAGAGGGGGCGAACAGAAGCAGGTGGGGGAAACCGGGATGCGATGTAGGCAAACGGACGACAGTACCTGTACGAAAATATGATTCAATATTGAAAGCTTTTTCGTCACTGGAAAACGCGAACATATTTCTGGAACGTACTATACTCTGTAACTCAGTACTGCTTACGCGCCCTCGGCTCTGTGTCGTGAACGGTTGGAAGTTTACTAGTAGAAGGGGTGGGAGTGAAGTACATTCAAAAACTCAGGTACAATAAAAATTGAAATAAAAATAAAATGATGTCCCTGTATATATATATATATATATATATATATATATATATACATACATACATACATATAAACCCAGTCATCAGCATTGATAAAGGGATGCAGAAATGTTCTGAAATAGAAACAATTAATTTAGGAGTAAGACAGGGCTGTCCATTATGGCTCTAGGTATATTCCACGAAATAATGATTTAGCCTAATCTCCAGTGAATGTAAATCGTATTAGGAAATTGTTGGCATGAACAGAAGAGATAAATTGTGTTTTCATTGAACAGATTTATTTATTTGTTTTTTATTGGGTTATTTTACGACGCTGTATCAACGCTGTAGGTTATTTAGCGTCTGAATGAAATGAAGGTGATAATGGCGGTGAAATGAGTCCGGGATCCAGCACCGAAAGTTACCCAGCATTTGCTCGTATTGGGTTAAGGGAAAACCCCGGAAAAACCTCAACCAGATAACTTGTCCCGACCGGGATTCGAACCCGGGCCACCTGGTTTTGCGGCCAGACGCGTTGACCGTTACTCCACAGGTGTGGACTCTGAACAGATTTAGAACTCTAAATTATTTGAGAAGTGGTTCCTGCGACCCGAATAAAAAAAATATTTGGATACTATTTTTCAAGAAATTCCATGAAAGATTTTTATTCACGCAAATATACCTAGTAAGTTTAAATGTTGTTGAATTTTGGATAATCACATTTTTTTATACAGGCTGAACCAAAATTCCCGAATAAGTTCTATGTAACATGACTGGTTATTAAAAGATAAGAAGAAAATATATCACAATTTCTATTCTGTGGGCTCATGTTTTAGAGATGCACGAACTATCAAATGGGGTCTGGCTGTCTTATGTGGAGTTGAGGAATCAAGTTAAGAATAATGAGATTTTTC
Source organism: Periplaneta americana (assembly GCF_040183065.1). Taxonomy (NCBI): domain Eukaryota; kingdom Metazoa; phylum Arthropoda; class Insecta; order Blattodea; family Blattidae; genus Periplaneta; species Periplaneta americana. The sequence goes on along the minus strand of NC_091127.1, from coordinate 31,440,500 downwards.
GGTGTCAAACAATTTATTTAATAAAAATCCACTGTTTACAAGTAGCGTTCAAAGTGTTCGCTGTGTACTGTGATGTAGTCGTTCCCACTCTGCATCACTTGACAACTATCTCTCGTCTTCACATAATTTTTTCAGTTGTTTATTTAACGACGCTGTATCAACTATCCGGTTATTTAGCGTCGATTGAATTTGTGACACGGAGGTGATATTTGACGAGATGAGGTCGACGACTAGCTGTATATTACGGTCTATCTGACATTCACCATACAGTCGGGAAAAATCTTGGGGAAAAAAAACCCCAACCAGGTAATGAACTGAAACAGAAATCGAACCCATGGCGAGCGCAGTTCTCCACCGAAGAAAGGAAGACCTATCGCACCATCTAATGGTGCTTTTTTATTCTCCAAAAGAATTTCCCGCAGGATATGAGTTCTATTACATTTACTTCTCATTTTTAAAAAGGCGAATCACGCTACGATGTTTATGAGAGAACTTAGGTTTTCTCTGTACATTTTATCTCATTATAACGTAGCCTGAAATGAAGCTGCAGGTTATTTTATAGAGAAGGAGCCATTTCTTACTCTCCAGTTACGACAAACAATATTAAATGCAACAGAACCCAAGAGGCATCTGGGAAAAACAGGTGAAAACTGCTTCACGAAAATCTAAGAAGAGTGTTCAATGGAACCAGAACAGCATCTGTTGTTTCACTTAGGCCGAATTACATAAACATCGCTCACTAGTGTTCATACTTGATAGAAGATAACGAACCAAACTGAGTTCTATTTCTATTTATGTTGCGTAGCATTGATCTTAGATTAAGTGAAAGTGAAATAGAGAAGTACGTCAAAGATGCCCTTTATCACCTACCCTGTTCAAAATCTACTCGGAGGATCTACTGAAGGACTGCTTTCATAACATGAAATGAGTGATAGTAGGAGGAAGAAGAATAAAGTACATAAGATTTGCTAAAATGGCGTTGTTAGCAGAAGAGGAGATGATACTAAGGGACATGCTACTGAACTTAAAAGACAACTGTGAGCAGTATGGGATGAAGTTAAATGCGAATACGACGAAGACCATGAGTTTGTTTTTGTAGGATATTTTACGACGCTGTATCAACATCTCAGGTTATTTAGCGTCTGAATGATATGAAGGTGATAATGCCGGTGAAATGAGTCCGGAGTCCAGCACCGAAAGTTACCCAGCATTTGCTCATATTGGATTGAGGGGAAAAACCCGGAAAAAACCTCAACCAGGTAACTTGCCCGGACCGGGAATCGAATCCGGGCCACCTGGTTTCGCGGTCAGACGAGCAAGCCGTTACTCCACAGGTGTGGACTAAGAAGAAGACCATGATCATAATAAGAAAAATAAAAGAGGTAAACTTGTGAATTCCAAATGAAGCAGCTGAACAAGTGGACAGCTTCAAATACTTGGGGTGTACTATAAGCAGTGACATGAGCTGGAGAGGGGGGAGGAAGAGAAAGAGAGATATAGGGTGATTCACGAGGAGTTAATGACTCTTACGGAGTATATTATCATATTATTTTGAGCAAAAAATGTCATATAAACATGGCTCCTATTCTCTATATTTTCAGAGTTACACCAATTTGAAGTTGTTAGCGAAATAGCTTTATTCTTTAGTTTTAAGGGTAAAAGAATATTACAGATAAACAATGATCTATTCAGGAGTATAATTTCTTTAATTAGCTGATATTCTGAAGCTAAAAATGTGTTGTGAATTCCATAGTTGCTACGTACTGATTTTTTTTATCGATTTTTATCTACAAAATTACATTTCTTACGCATTTATCACAACAATTGTTACAAATCACGCCATTCTTGTAAATTCTTTAAGACTGTACATTAGAATGCAAAATTAAACTGTAAACAGTCTAGTTCCTAAAATCGTATGATTTATAACAATTGAAGACATTATGACAAAAACAACTCTTGTCAAAATTACTATTTCCAGGAAAACAATAAAAAATAAAATAATAACACATGTCAGCTATTTCCGTTCAACTGGTGTTTTATCCTTGTGTCTATTGCACTTGACATGAGCCGTTTTTGGAGTCTATAAACATTTAAAATAGTAGCAAATGTGTCAACTCAATTTCATTAAAAATGACTAGGGCTGTTTTTGTAATAATGTCTTTGAATTTTGTGGCAAGTGTGTAAGAATAATGTAAGATTTAGTTAAAAATTGAAGAAAAAATCTGTACAAAGCAATTAAAGACATATTCTTAGCTTGAGAAAAACTAGCCAATTAAGGGGAGGCAGAGGTGAAATTTTCGAACAAAACTGAAGGAAAAATGAAAATTTGGTTTTTTCTATTTCTATTATCTTTATTTTGATATTCCGATGTTAGTTTTTGATTTTGTGCCCTTAAAAGTATGAAATTAAAACCAAGATAACTGTATTACTATATTATTACAATAATAAACTAATACTTATCATTATTTATATACCTTCTATAACATATAAATAAAAAGAAATATTGAAAATTTCTTACAATATGGTGCATGGAACATTTTATATCAAACGATATAAAGTTTTATAAAATTATTAATATTTACAGATCTATTGCACTTAGAAAGTTGAAACTTGGTATGTCCATTACTAATAACATACTTAGTATCCATGATCAATTTCAAACAAATCGGATAAATTTTGTGGATTTTGAAAGATTCACCTCTGCCTCCCCTTAAGGAAATGATACTTCAGAATAGTTCATTCTCTATTTTTAATATTCTTTCACCCTTAAAACTAAAGAAAAAAGGTATATCACTAGCAATTTCAAATTAGTGTAAGTCTGAAAATAATGACATCAGGGCACATGTTTCTATGACATCTTTTGCTCAGAATGTTTTCGGAAATAAGCTTCGTAAGTGGCGGTAACTATTCGTGAATCACCCTGTATATAACGATTGAAACTCGTGAACAACACAAATTAGTTATGGAGAATAAAACACAGATTCTGTTACCATCAATATAAGGAGAAGAGTTGGAAGCAAATTGCTGCAGAGTATAAATTCACGAATGTACGAGTAATTCACGGAGATGTGTGAAGTCTGAAACCACATCGGTCCAAGGGATTTATCTTGATAGTTCACCATTCGACACCATGTAATGTACGCCATACATAACACTTCACAATTCAGCATCCATAGTGACGATTTCATTCATATTTCAATTTGCACGAGAAATCTCTATTCTGTCTTGTATCTTAACATCCGGATGTAGTTATTGGGCTGTATTATCAAAGCTAGTTACGCTCTCAGTCTGCTTGCATTCAATAATTGTAACGTGGCATCCAGATGTCGCTGTCGACTGGAAACCATAAATTTAGTCTTTCCAATGTTTATCTTCACATCCAAACTATTTCCCACATCTGTGATTCTATTTAGAAGATTCTGAAGACTTTCAAGTTCATCTGACAGAATGACAGTATCATCTGCATACCAGATTGTATTTTTTAGTTGGCCGCTTACCTTAGCAGCATAATTTAGATCTAATAAAGCTTCTGTGAACACTCTATCGGAACAGAAATTAAAGAAAAGTGGACAGACCTGTGTGATGCTGCGCTGTTTCTGTATCTCCCATTCCCACACAAGCGTTTTGCCTCCAGTAAAGACTTTTAATATTATTTATGCTTTTATTATGTACGCGAATATATACCAATACATCCGTAAGTCATGTGAGTTTAGTTAGTGAAAATTAAGATACATCAATGTGTTTCGTTTTAAATATTTATGTGCAATATTTTCTCCTAATCACAAAGGGATGTAAAATAATGTTATAATGCACGATAGAATATAATACTTACTTACTTACAAATGGCTTTTAAGGAACCCAAAGGTTCATTGCCGCCCTCACATAAGCCCGCCATCGGTCCCTATCGTGTGCAAGATTAATCCAGTCTCTATCATCACACCCCACCTCCCTCAAATCCATTTTAATATTATCCTCCCATCTACGTCTCGTCCTCCCTAAAGGTCTTTTTCCCTCCGGTCTCCCAACTAACACTCTATATGCATTTCTGGATTCGCCCATACGTGCTACATGTCCTGCCCATCTCAAACGTCTGGATTTAATGTTCCTAATTATGTCAGGTGAAGAATACAATGCGTGCAGTTCTGTGTTGTGTAACTTTCTCCATTCTCCTGTAGCTTCATCCCGCTTAGCCCCAAATATTTTCCTAAGCACCTTATTCTCAAACACCCTTAACCTATGTTCCTCTCCCAGAGTGAGAGTCCAAGTTTCACAACCATACAGAAGAACCGGAAATATAACTGTTTTATAAATTCTAACTTTCAGAATTTTTGGACAGCAGACTGGATGATAAGAGCTTCTCAACCGAATAATAACACGCATTTCCCATATTTATTCTGCGTTTAATTTCCTCCCGAGTGTCATTTATATTTGTTACTGTTGCTCCAAGGTATTTGAATTTTTCCACCTCTTCGAAGGATAAATCTCCAATTTTTATATTTCCACGATAGAATATAATGGAAAATAAAAATTGTTTTACGGTCAGGAATGTTAACCGTTAATCCACAGAGGTGGATGGTAAGTATTGTATGAAGATTCATTGCTACTCTTATTAATCACGCACAAATTCTATGAAAAAGTCACATGGGAATCATCCAATTACTATAATTTAGCGAAGCATTTGTGTTATTCATACTTGTTACTGTAAGTAACGATGTAACGATGTTTGAAATTTGAAATCCAATTTTGATAATTTTTTTATTATATCTTTACACTGCACGCATTTAAATTTAAGAATAAAAAATTCGTTAATTACTTCATAATCGCTTGCTCATTTCATGAGATCTACTTTCGAGACAATAACGCAATTAATAGTCGAAACAATTCACACATCAATGAGATTTTTTAAAATAATTGTAATGAATAATAATGTCACTGCAAAATACTGGATTCATTTAATACCACATTTATATACTTTAGAATTATACTATATTATATGAATTATTTCTGTCTTTATACTTTTGCTTTTATCAACAACTTGCATTTGTGTACAAATAACAATTTTTTTTTAAAACTGAAATTAGCATCTATAGGCTTATTCCTACGCGAACCTATCTCAGACAATGAAGGAGCTCATTGACGCTAGACTGACCAATGGGAATCGAATTACACCGACTATTACACTTTTACTATGTCACACTACTTTTGATCAATAAAACGGTACAAAAGGACGTCGTTCAACCAATCATGGCTGTTTACCGCTATAATTTTATCATTTCCCTAGCATTTGTTTATTTTTATCACTTTCCTAGCAATTGTTTCTTTTTACCACTTCCCTAGTACGTGTTTCTTTGTTTTCAAACATTTCAAATTGCAAATTCTTCACGTTACTATAAAACAAACTTTGCTATCGTCATTTGTTTGCCACATAGATCGTCGACTGAAAATGGCGGCTCCATTCAAACGTTTTGGTGAAGGTAACATTAGTGAAACAAAATTTTAGTAACTGAATTTATATCTATTTTCTTGTATTAGAGTACTTTATTTCTTCTAATCTTTATAGGCTATACTTTCTTCTCTTTTCACCACCTCCTTACCATATGTTTCTTTGTTTGCCAACATTTCAAATTGAAAATTTTTTATGCCGACTAGCTACATATACACTAGCTAGACCAGATGCATACAAATAATCATTCTTCCTCTGACACATATCGTCAAGTGAGATGTACTGTCTGATAATAGATATACATATCAGTCAGAACCTCAATCACAGGACACCCTAATCGTTTGTGGATAATAATAATAATAATAATAATAATAATAATAATAATAATAATAATAATAATAATAATAATAAACATTTTGTAACATTCACAGAGATTGTAACATTCATAGAGATATTCTTTCTTTCTTAAATACTGTGTAACATATTTCTAGCTTTATAGTAAATTAATATATTCTGCAAAGTTTAAATTATGCCGACATAATTTTAACTTACTAGTGCATTTCCAGGACTAATTTAACATATTGGAAAGCAATTGAAATGCGTTGTAGGGATCTGCAACATTTATTTTCCGAGCGAATTAAGTTTTACATTATAAATCATATTCTCTTGTTGCCGAGCCACGAACATCAGCGGATGTAAAACACTTCTTCAGTAATTCATATAGTGAACGCTAATAGGAGAGTTTCAACAAGCTACCCTGGCACTGCAGCGGCTTTAACCTTCCTCTGGCTTGTCTCACACGTGTCCGCTCCAGAATTTGCCTTCCGGTCGGCTGGTATTTGCAAGTTCCAGTAATATTGCCCGTCTTCTGCCACAGAGCTTGTCAACTCTGCCAGCATTTCCAAAGCCACAGTCAGTGAGCCTCTCTCTCCTTGACCCTAATGAATGCTACGCTTGATTCTGTTATAAGTAGAGAGATTCTCAACTCCCGCGTCCAACTTCCCAACTGCTTGAATTGCAAAATCAATGACTTATTTCCGTGTGGTACACGGTTTGGTACACACGATTATTCTGTGTCATATAGGCCTACTAATATAATCCAGTGTGGTACATAGAAACATACCGGGATCATTCTTTATCATATACCGATAAAAAATGCAATTTTGGTAAGATGCTCTATTATAACGTAGGCCTACTCTTTAATTTTAAGAAAAGAAGACGAGTGTAAAATTTGAAGCCGGAGAAATGCAGTTCTCAATGGCATGCACTCTATTCCTTGCGTTTAATCCGTTACCAAGAAGAACAGATCTGAAGAAAAACTCGTCGAAACGGATCCAAAAGACAGATTCCTTACATTATGTCATGATGAAAGCGGTAGCCTATCGTATGATCCATAATACGGTACAAATTTTAAAAAATGTTCCACTATTGATTAAGTTTATTTTTACTTAAAGACAAAATTAGCCATTCAGAGACAAATTATGGTAACACTGGAATAAATGTAGAATGGGTTTAGGAAAATTCGCAACGGGTCATTTAGTCATCGTTGTAACTGTCACCTATCAGTGGTGACAACTTTACTGATCACATATTTACCACTCAATAAACTTGTGCCATGCTCGCATTTCCTTAACTCAGATATGCCTGAAAGATTTCTTTGTTTGTTTGTTTGTTTTTTTTTTTTTTTTTTTTCAATTTTTGTGTATTTTATAAATCACATTGAAGGATCATTCACAATGAAAATTAAACATAACGTAAGCGTTAACTTAAGAATGTAAACGTTACGGTAAAATTAAGAAATCATACCATAATTCACGATGGAAACATAAACATAACAGCAAACATACTTGGTAACCATGGAAACATAACAACGACGTCATTTCCTCATATTCTGTCGTATACTTCAGCGCTCCACGATTGTGTTCTGTTTGCAAATCACGTAAGCATAAGCATGAAAGTTTGGAGTTTGCAAACTTTCATGTTAACGTCTTACGGTAATGTTTATGTCAATGCTTATGTGAATCATTGTGAATGATCCCATTTGGTAGCTAGGCGCAAACTTCTGTGTTTATGTTACGGTTATGTTTAATTTTCATTGTGAATGGGCCTTGAATGCAGTATATAATTGAAGTATATGCATGGTGTCGAAACATTCTAGTTGTAACTGGTTGAGCTAGAAACAGGTGTCCTTTTAAAAGGACAGTAGGCATATGAGCATACATTTTCAGGAAGAATTGTATACTATGCTTACATGAAAGGAAATAATGTAATTGTTGTAATTAATAATAATAATAATAATAATAATAATTACTATTATTATTATTATTAACAAACTATTACGTTGCTATTTTATTATAGTTCTTTATTATTATTACTAATATTATTCTGAAAAGCGATGCATTGTGGCTACATTCATTTTAACTCTAGAATGCTATCATCATTGAAAAGTACCGTATTGCTATTGATACGTGAAAATACGTAATAGGAGAAAAAATGTTGAAGTTTCGAGGAGGAGATAATATTGGGAGAGAAGTGACGATAACGTATAATGAAGCAATTTCTGTGGCAATGTCGAGAGACAGGTTTGAGTTCATTTTCTCAAATCTATATTGTTATGACAATGACTATTTAGATCTATAATAATAATAAATCTGTAGCCGAAATTTTTCTGGTAATTTTCGATTTTCCAAAAATAATTGGTCCTAACATATATAATTACCCACCCTGAAACCGAAAATCGCTTTTTTGAAATTTTTGTTTGTGTGTCTGTCTGTCTGTCTGTCTGTCTGTATGTTTGTTACCTTTTCACGCGATAATGGCTGAACGGATTTCGATGAAAATTAGAATATAAATTAAGTTCGTTGTAACTCAGATTTTAGGCTACATGTCATTCAAAATACATTACTTAAAAGGGGGGTTATAAGAGGACCTGAATTAAATAAATCGAAATATCTCGCTTATTATTGATTTTTGTGAAAAATATTACATAACAAAAGTTTCTTTAAAAATAATTTGCGATAAGTTGTATTCTTTGAAAAATTTTGATAGGGCTGATATTTCATGAGATAAATGAGTTTTAATATTAAAATAACTGTCATCTAAGGCCGTGTAATTAATTAAAAAACAAATGACTTCGTCTATAAGGGGCCTTGGACAACAACAATCGAAAGCTATGAAAGATAGGCTACAGCGAATGTTTCTGTGTTTGTATGAAGTAATATCGGAAGCTAAATTAACCGATTTGTATAATTAATTATTATTTCACCATTGGAAAGTGAGGTTTCTCTAGATGGACATAATGCTATAATGTTATTACAGTAACTTCTGATATAATATAATATAATATAATATAATATAATATAATATAATATAATATAATATAATATAATATAATATAATATAATATAATATAATATAATATAATATAATATAATATAATATAATATAACATAACATAAACATAACATAACATAATATAATATAATATAATATAATATAATATAATATAATATAATATAATATAATATAATATAATATGTAATATTACATAATATAATTTAAGTTATTTGAAGGGTTCAGAACCACAGTGGGCCAAGCGCCATTTACTGAATACGTAGAAAACAAGGGTTAAAATTAAGTTATTACCATAATTCAATGGAAACCTATAACAAGTAAAATAAAATATACACATTAAATCTAAATAATGTCAATCTTCATTAAACTATGGTTGCATGTAATAAAAATTAAGAAACATGTTAAAGGAATTGTCATTGCACCAAATGAGTGTCTCTGGACCAAAATGATCGCATTTTAATTATTTGGATGCAATATAAATTAAGTAACATATTTAACGATTTATCCTTCTATAAAACACGAATGTTCCCTGGATCAAATGTCCTATTTTAATTATGTAATTATATTTATTTCTAACGGGTGCAGCGGAGCGTACGGGTACGGCTAGTAGAAAATAAGACCTCTTCCAAAAATACTAAATAAAAAAACAATAGAAACTTATGTCCGTTCAATACCTCCCTCCAGAACGTCACCAGTCTTCCACTTGTAAATAGATCTTGCTGTGCAAATCTAGCTTACAGGTATATCTCTCTGTGAAGCAGACTTGAATAATTTCAAGGGAAAAATTGTTCCGGAGCCGGGTATCGATCCCGGGACCTTTGGCTTAGCGCACCAATGCCCTGCCGACTAGCTACCCAGCAACTACATCCGACACTGTCTCAACTTTTCCCTTCATATCCACACACCTCAGTGGGCTGACAAGACGCCAGAAACCCAATTTTGAGTGCACACGAACTCTGTGTGGCATTTGTAGGCTGCATTATAGTGATATGTCTGTATTTGAAATGAAATTTCGCCCGTAGCATAATTTTCAAACGTAGATAGCATTTCAAGCAGGGAAAATCCACTAAAATTGAAAAAGCGAAACAATTTCAAAATATATGGGGATATGCCTACTGTCCTTTTAAAAGGACACATACATTTTCGTCATTGTCATGTCGCAATGAATAGATATTTCGAACACATTGTGGTTTCACGTTATATTTATGTTTATTAGGAGTCATTTGATCTACAACAATTTGTAAAATAATTCCGAACTGTAAAGATATTCAACATTCTTATCTGATTTGCGTCTCGGATGCCATAGCTGAAATAAACGAACAATTCTCACGTCCACATCTCAAACTCATCGATGACCAGAACTCTCATTACCAGTCTTACCACACCTAGCGAGCATCTAATTAAGACCAGTAATAGTGACATCTGTGAAAAAGTAAATGCGTTGACTGTAGGGAGGGTAATTTGAAACATTGACAACTGTCCTTTTAATAGGACAGTAGGCATATCTGGGTTAAAGACAAAATCAGGCATTCAGACACAAATTATGGTAACACTGGAATAATTGTAGAACGGATTTAGGGAAAATTCGCAACAGTCATCGTTGTAACTATCATCTATCAGTGGTGTCAACTTTACTGATCACATATTTACAGGCCATCGGCGTGGCTCAGTCGGTTAAGGCGCTTGCCTGCCGGTCTGAAGTTGCGATCGGGCGCGGCTTCGATCCCCGCTTGGGCTGATTACCTGGTTGGATTTTTCCGAGGTTTTCCCCAACCGTAATGTGAATGCAAAGTAATCTATGGCGAATCCTCGGCCTCATCTCGCCAAATATCATCGCGCTATCGCCAATCTCATCGACGCTATATAACCTAGATGTTGATACAGCGTCGCTACATAATCAACTAAAAAAATAGTAATATGCGTTATAAGAGCGGTATGTTGATGTTTTCATGTTCGAGGAAAAGATTGAAAAAGCGAAACGTAGTTGAGCTTTTTTAATTTCCGAGAACATGAAAACAAACATACCGCTCGTGTATCGTAAATTATTTTGTGCGAAGATCGTTTATTACATACCTGAAAGACGAATTTCTAATTAGTTGCAATGATATCTCCATCTTGGTTTCTGTTCAATGACGGCAATCTTTTAAAAACTAAAATATCTATCTTCAACATTGTTGCTATAAAATGTTTTCTGTGTTTACTATATTCCAGCAGGCCGTGATATACCTCTGTCTTTTTTTTCCCCCAGTCTATAAATGCGAACTTAAAACAAACGGTAAGGTTATGTAACGATTTATTTTTCATTTTAATATTTTAACAATATTATTTATATAACATATTGCAGTAACAACATCCGCATCTGGAATCTTGTTGATTTTTTCACGCCTTCCTTAATGTTATTTGTATCAGGAATGCAATAAGTTTTGTGGAGTAGTAGACTTTACTTAATTTTTGCAGATATTTAAAAACAATAATTAACATTGCAATTTAGGTGAAATTGCACTGGTAAGTTTCCAATTTATAATTATTACTATGTTAAACGTCTCTAAAAATAATATGTTAAAAGCCTAAAGCAGTAAAATGAATATGGCGCTTAAGCGGTAAGAAGAGGGAAATTGTTATGTGTGTTACGTTGGGAATACTGAATGTGGTATTTCACACTTACCGCTAATTGGTTTTGTGCGGAAAGCAAGCAAATACGCACGATCTCGCACAAAACATATTTACCACTCAATAAACATGCGCCATGCTCCCATTTACTTAATACAACATGTTTTCAGAGTCGTTTTCGACACGGGAAACCCTAGTTCAAATACCGGCGCATCTAAGTGATATTTGTGACGGACACAGATAATGCTGGGTAATGTTTTCTTGGCCACAGCCCTGTGGCCAAAAATCTGTCAGCTGTGAATGCAGCAAATTACCCATTCATGAGAGGTACTCGGTATATTTAGCTCAGTGCGTCTAGGGATGTCACAAACACACATAAATGTCACAGATGGAGGACCTAATACCGGTTCCCTATCGTTAGAATCATTTACCTCATAGAGCTATGGGAGAGACTGCGATAAATATGAACAAACATTAGCACTAGAGATGCCTCGGGATTTCGCACGCCTAGTAAGGATCTGAACCAACTGTGCGCATACTGAATGTCCACAACCAGACTCGGGACACAATGCAGGCCGGAACAATGGATGGACACTGCACCAATTTCAACTATCGCACATTTCATCAATTGCTAACCAGAGTCAACAAACATCTGACAATTATGGCTATGTCAACAAACATGAATAAGCCGGGTAACATTACATACATTATGTCTGCTTTACCAGTCTCTTGCCCTCTCACTTCCTGTGCTACTTTCGTTCTTCTTCTGATCGTTTATCCACATCTTCTTCGTACTTTCACTTGAGCATTTTTCGTTCCCTTGTTCCTTCTTTCCTCATTCATTTTTTTCCTATCTCTTTCGTACATTATTCTCTTTTTTTAATTAATTTCTCTATTTTCTCTTCTTTTCTTGTTTATCTTATTCTATTTCTTTCGTTTGTCATCCTTTATATTATTTTTCACATATTTTCCTTTCGCTTCTTCCTCTTCATTAATGTTTCCTTCATCTTCTTGTATTCCCTTCTCATATTCTTATCTTTAATTGTTTCCACTCTTCTTCGTTCCCTTTTGCTTTTTCTTCTTTAGTTACATTTTCTCTTTCTTCTTTTTCCTTCGCACAGTTATTATTTCTCATAATTATTTCTCCACCTTTTTTTTTATTTTGACCTCCTGCTTATTCCCGTTTTTTTTTTTTCTTTTTCCACTCATCTTCTTTTTAATCTTATCTGTTTATCTTCTCTTCCATTTAATCCTTCCATATTATCTTTAATCTTATCTGTTTATCTTCTTTTCCATTTAATCCTTTCATCTTTTATTTAATCTTATCTGTTTACTTTCTCTTCCATTTAATCCTTTCATCTTCTATTTAATCTTATCTGTTTATCTTCTCTTCCATTTAATCCTTTCATCTTTTCTTTAATCTTATCTGTTTATCTTCTCTTCCATTTAATCCTTTCATCTTCTCTTTAATCTTATCTGTTTATCTTCTTTTCCATTTAATCCATTCATCTTCTATTTAATCTTATCTGTTTGTCTTCTCTTTAATCATATCTGTTTAGCTTCACTTCCATTTAATCCTTTCATCTTCTCTTTAATCATATCTGTTTATCTTCTCTTCCATTTAATCCTTTCATTTTCTCTTTAATCTTACCTGTTTATCTTCTCTTCCATTTAATCCTTTCATCTTCTCTTCCATTTAATCCTTTCATCTTGTCTTTAATCTTATCTGTTTATCATCTCTTCCATTTAATCCTTTCATCTTCTCTTTAATCTTATCTGTTTATCTTCGTATCCATTTAATCATTTCATCTTCTCTTCCATTTAATCCTTTCAAATTGTCTTTAATCTTATCTGTTTATCTTCTTTTCCATTTAATCCTTTCATATTCTCTATAATCATATCTGTTTATCTTCTCTTCCATTTAAACCTTTCATCTTCTGTTTAATCTTATGTGTTTATCTTCTCTTCCATTTCATCCTTTCATCTTCTCTTTAATCATATCTGTTTCTCTTCTCTTCCATTTCATCCTTTCATCTTCTCTTTAATCATATCTCTTTATCTTCTCTTCCATTAAATCATTTCATCTTCTCTTTAATCTTATCTGTTTATCTACTCTTCCATTTAATCCTTTCATCTTCTCTTTAATTTTATCTGTTTATCTTCTCTTCCATTTAATCCTTTCATCTTCTCTTTAATCATATGTTTACCTTCTCTTCCATTTAATCCTTTTATCTTCTCTTTAACCTTATATGTTTATCTTCTCTTCCATTTAATCCTTTCATCTTCTCTTTAGTCTTACCTGATTATCTTCTCTTCCATTTAATCCTTTCATCTTCTCTTTAGTCTTACCTGATTATCTTCTCTTCCATTTAATCCTTTCATCTTCTCTTTAGTCGTACCTGATTATCTTCTCTTCCATTTAATCCTTTCATCTTATCTTTAATCTTATCTCATTATCTTCTCTTTCATTTAATCCTTTCATCTTCTCTATTTAATCTTATTTTGTTTATCTCTTCTTAACACTTACACTTTTGTGTTGCCACCTTTCTTTCGATTCTTCATTCGTATTTGATTTATTTTCCTTCATTCTCTCCTTCTTGACTTTTCCCCTTCCAGCCCTAATTTTTTTTCTATCTGCTGTTTTGTATTTATTATTTCATACTTTCATTACTACTCAGCTTATCTTTTCTCTTCTTCACTTAAATATAATTATTTTACTATATTTTCATTTCTTTCCAGATTCAGCCATAGGTATGTCAGCTGATGGCCTAACTTAGTTATAGGTTCCTAAATAATATTATATCTAATAAGTATAAAGCTTTGTCTCAAATACATCTAATGCGCCATGACGTGAATACAGTATGATGTAGTAAATAAATAAATAAGTAAATAAATAAATAAATATAAATAAATAATAAATAAATAAGTAAAGCTGTGTATTTATTGTTAGTTTCTCTCAGCAATTACATATTCTTTACAATTTTCACAAAATAGCATACACTCCCAAGTTTATAAGTGATTGTTTTATCTTATATTCTTATTGTGCTGTTATAAAATGTAGTAAAATAACAGATTATACAAATAAACTCATAATGGTGAAACAGCATGTCAATAGAAAATTCTGGAGTGACGTACACTTCACATAGAATTTGTGTAATTCAAAGTATGATAATGAACATTCATTACTTGATTGAAAAATAAAAAGCGTGTAAAATTATTAAAATTTCCTTTTGTCTGCCTATCCATCATAAATTGAAGAAAATATTGAACATTTTGTGAGTCACAGCAATAACATCGAAACTGAAAGCAACTCGATATTTCTGCCTATTCTGTTAGCAGGATTATTTGTAACAAAGTGTTGCCTGACAGACTGAGGGCAGGGATTTTGTTCCTTACTGCTCAATTGAGTTCACCGTAAACCATAAAAACCAATAAATTGGTGCATACAAGTATACAAGGCGATAACATTAAAACCACTGTTAAATTTAATGGGTTTCTGTCGTTCCCTGGATGAGGCATACATACCCATACACAGCTAACAAAATCAATGCATTTTTTCCGCCAATACACATTGAACATATCGGATCGCATGAAAGGCGCTAAAATATTCGACAATTTTAATAACCGAACTCTAACACTAGTAAATGTAAGAATAAATGACAGAAAGAAAACAATTTTAACAATACAAGTTGAAGACAAAAAAATGTAACCATACGAATAACATTCCATACTTTAAAAAATAAAGTAAAAAGTCGAGTAAATGGACAACAAACACAAAGAGTAGTCAATAATTTTAACAAAACAAAGCCAACGTAAGTCAATATACTGATAAACACCACACAGAATATTAGATTAAAAAATATAATTTCAGCACTACTAAAATGTAATGTTAACGAATGTTCTACAGAGACATCATTTTATTTTTACTTCAATTTTTATTGTACCTGAGTTTTTGAATGTACTTCACTCCCACTCCTTCTACTAATGAAGTTCAACCGTCCTACAGATCCAAGACCGCATATACAGTCATAGTAGCCTTACGGTCATAGTAAACAGTACGTTCCAAAAATATGTTCGCGTTTTCCAGTGACGAAAGAGCTTTCAATATTGCATCATTTTCCATTTGCCTACGTCGCATCCCGGTTTCCCCCCACCTGCTTCTATTCGCCTCTATGTAAAGGCTAGTGGCTGGGCTGTCTTAGCTCTTTTCTGAGAACATTAATTTCTGTTAGGAATTGGACTTCTACGTAATATTATACAACCGTTTAAAATAACTTAAATAAAAGGGCCTCATTAAGTAATTAACTGTCACGTGATTTCCTCCCTTTCTACGACCCTACGACATAACCACTTGGACGGACAGTAGATAGCATGTCTGAGTAATTTTATCTTTTCGGATCGGGCAGAAGTGAAGATTTAATTTACAATACGTCAGGTCTCTTTTATAGAGTAGGTACAGAATTATTTCAACATGAGTTACTGATACGAAGTACGAACCTGGTAATTGGAATTACATACAATAGTCTATAGTGCGATAATATGCACATTAGAACTGAAGCCTGTATGGAAATGAACGGCCACCATTTTCAAAAATGTGTTTAAATATCCATATTATGATTATTTTTCAATTTAACTTCATTCTCTATATTGTACGCTAATGTGCTGTAGACAGTATAATATACAATGCATAATGAATACGTCCACATGGAAAGCTCAGAAAGTGAGTAAAAACACTCATTGTTAATACTGTACTGTATCTTGATTAAAGAAAAAACTAATGAAAATGATCAAACTCAAAATCGCGATATTTCCTAGTTTACGTAAATGGATGAACTACTTTTCTTCCCTCCTATACCTAGTAAAGTGATTTGTTTGTATATTACGCCAGTATCATCTAACTCCAGTCGTGGAAGGGGGTAGCAAACGGTGTTTCCGGTTCTTAATCGTTGATCCAAAGGTATAGCCAGGTTAATATTAGAAGTGTTAGTAAAAATAAAATGATGTCCCAGTATAAATGTGGCATCATAATTTTAGCAAGAATAATTTTAACAAATCGAAGAAGAAGCATTAGAATATGATGAAAATGAAGGGATGAATGGAATGAAATTGGATTGGAAAACCGAAGTACTCGTCAAAAAATCACATTCATGGCTTCGAAACTTTCTATTTTCATTCGACTAAAAGTCCGACTTCTATGTATATAGTTATTGAAAAAAGTTCAATCGTAAATATTGAACGCGATAAATTCCACTCCGTCATCCAGGTGTAAAAGCATGGCAAACAGACGAACTGGGAGAGAGACGACAAGCTGGACAGCAGTTTACAGATGAAAGTGATGACGAAAATAGTTTTACTTTCAACAGTATGTGGCAACTTACTTCTCTCTCTTTATATTATGAAGATAAAATGGTGTTAGAATTCTCTTTAAGTAATTTATCGTTTTAATGCATAGAAAGTAACCTTATTGAAACCTCGTAGTTGATTTAACGTCGTTAAATAACATAGAACGAAGTAAGCTTATTAAGTACAGAAATTTCGCTTTCAAAGTAAAAAGTTTGACATAATATTTCGAAATTACTATTTTTCTTCTTCGTCACTTTGACTTTTCATCAACAGATACTGGAATGGAAATGTCAGATAGAACGTTTCGGGACAGAATTCAACACAAGGCAGGATAACAACAAAGAAATTATTAGAATTAATGTAGAACTTTTATTACGTGGGATGTAATGTTACTACATTAAAAAAGTTCAATATTAAATATTTCACACAAACAATGAAAATATATTTCATAACAAAACTATACTGACCCTTTCTTTGCATTGTCAAGAAAAAGGACAGGGAAAACTAAATGATTATTTTCATGAGAATATTGGTAAAAACATTTCTCGATCAGAAAATAAATGAAGAAATTTTACGAGATTAAAAGTTCAAATGTTCATTGACAAATGTCGAAAAATAAGAAGCAGAATTCCAACGAATATTATAAGGAAAAAACGAGTACCAAGAATAATATGAGCACAGTATAAACCAAAAGGTTGCAGACGAAGAGGAAAACATTAAAAAACATCACTGGGTTATGCCGATATAGACTTATGTAACTGCAACTATTTCACACAAATGTGGGTGTTCCTCAGGGCTCTGTTCTGGGCCCTGTATTGTTTCTTTTATATGTAAACGATTTACCCATGTATGTAAGAAATCATTTTATGTGTATGTATGCTGATGATACTTCTGTCATTGTAAAAGATGGAGAGGAACTGGATTTAGAGACAACCTGTTGTGACCTGTTAAAAGATCTCAAAACATGGTTTGATAGCAATCTGCTTCACTTAAATGTTAATAAGACCGGATATATTTACTTTCACAATTCTCAAAAGAGAAATTTGAAGGACATCAATATTTCTATTCAAGATCAATACTTATGTAAATGGGAAACTACTAAATTCTTGGGCGTTACATTTGATGATTGTTTGTCTTGGAGACCCCATTGCACAAGTTTAATTTCTAAGCTCAATAGCATTTGTTATCAAATCAGAATTTTGAGGACGATAATAAATCACGATGTATTAATGTCTTATTATTTCGCACACGTCGAGTCAAGGCTTTCATATGGTATTTGTTTTTGGGGATCTGGAACCATGCTGAATGATATATTTATTGCTCAAAAGCGTATTGTCAGATGCATAGCGGGTGTTGACAGTAGGACCTCTTGTAGGGAACATTTTTTACAATATAATATTCTTACTGTTTATGGTTTATACATTTTTAATGTTTTACTACTAATTTATAAAAATCTGTCTGATTTTCATCAAAATTGTGATTTCCATACCTACGACACTCGTAACAAAAATAGTTTAACTATTCCAGTTCACCACCTTACAAACACTAGTAGAACATATATGGTCTTTGGTATTAAAATATACAACAGTTTGCCTGATGACATCAAATATACAAAAAATTCTCTGAAATTTAAGAATTATGTAAAAACGAAATTAATAAAATTGTGTCCCTACAGTCTTGAGGATGCACGCATGGGCCGTTGAAATGAATACCGTAATGTTTTTTTTTTTTTTTTTTTTTATATTTGACTTATTTTACATTAAATTGTAATTGTATATATTTGACCATGTCTATGCATACATTATGCCATCGACAATAAAGTTCTATCTATCTATCTATATCTATATAGTCATGGTCCATCCATCCATCCATCCATCCATCCATCCATCCATCCATCCATCCATCCATCCATCCTTTCTGGTCCGAAATTTTAGGTAGGCAACTCAGCCACTAAAATTACTCAAATATGAGAAAATACTGTCGATGATTGGCAAATATGCCTACATTATAAAAGAGAAATAGGCCTACAGTTTTCATTACAAAATTCTAATATTGTGCCAGTTAGATATAACTGGGGGCGGATATTGATGACCTAACAATCTACTTCGCAATATGTATTATATGACTTTCTCGTGTTAAATTCTATAGTACCTGGTTTACATGTTTCGACCTGTTATTGGTCTTCTTCAGAACTGGTCGTTTCTTGTCTTGTCGCCTCTTGTTTTGTTTCCTGTGGGGGTGTGTTTGTGTAATGTAATGTGGAGTGAAAGAGTGTGTGTGTTCTGAAATTGAGTTGTGTGTCGAGAATTTCATTAGGGTGTGTTTTTGTGTGTCTGTATAGCTCATACTGTTCTAGTGTGTTTAGTTTCTGGCTTTTTTGTTGGATGTGTAGAATTTCCATGTCTGTGTTGATGTCTCTGTAGGTATGGTTAGCGCCAAGACCAGCAACGACCAGTTCTGAAGAAGACCAATAACAGGTCAAAACATGTAAACGAGGTACGATAGAATTTAACACAAGAACGTCATATAATACATATTCCGAAGTGATACAGTGTTAAAAGTTGTGTAATCAAAATGTAAACTAAAAATCTATTTAAAATTATAAATAAAATGCCCTTAAAATAATGGAAAAATGACATAACGTTAAAAAGAAAATGACGTTTAAATAATTCATCGCACTCGCACCACTACTTCTTAAAAATTAGTCACCTTGTTTCAATGACTACCCTGTAAAGGTAAGCGTTCACTACATCGTATCGCACTGCTCGTACGAATCGCACGCAACGGATATTTTAAGTGCAGTGCGTTCACTGTAACGGCTTCACCTCATCGCCTCATCGGATTCCCCTATCAGCTGTTTAAAACATGACGTCATACGATATTAACATTGCTGAAAGCAAAGGAGTTGAGCTTAGGTTCATTAATTACGTCTGTTAGCGAATAAGAATTTGTAATTGCTTCATGCGTCTTAATTGAAGAGGAAGAAACAAAAGAAATATTGGTTACATAATATATTTGCAAGAAATGACTTGATTACTGTAATAGGAACGCCTCAAATTATATAATTCTTCGCAATTTTCTACATGTGAAATAAGTTTTCCGTCTGCCATTTTGGCGCCACACTGAACATGGCAACAACATAATAATAACAGTTGAGCAATTAAAATTGATTTATTAAAGAAGGCCACAATCGCACGCTTCGGAAAAGTTGCCCATCCGAGAAACGTGGACGGATTTGCTGAGAGGCGATGCGTCCGATAGGATGTAGTGAACGCGGTTACATAACAATTACAGCAAAGATAGTCTTTTGTGCGAGATCGTGCGTATTTGCTTGGTTTCCGCACAAAACCAATCCGCGGAAAGTATGAAATTCCATAGTATTCCCAACCTAACACAAATAACAATTTCCCTCTTCTTACCGCATTTGATTTTACTGCTTTAGGCTTTTAACATATTATTTTTAGAGACTTTCGATATAGTGATAATTATAAATTGGAAACTTTCCACTACAATTTCACCAAAATTGCAATGTTAATTATTGTTTTTAAATATTTGCAAAAAATTAAGTAAACTCTACAACTCCACTAAAGTTACTGCATTCGTGTTGCAAGTAACATTAAGAAAGCCGTGAAAAAATCAACAAACTTGCCGATGTTATTACTGTAATATGTTATATAAATAATATTGTTAAAATATTAAAATTAAAAATAAATCATTACATAACCTTACCGTTTGTTTTAAGTTCGCATTTATAGACTGGGGGGAAAAAAAGACAGACGTATATCACGGCCTGCTGGAGTATAGTAAACACAGAAAACATTTTAAAGCAACAATGTTGAAGATAGATATTTTTGTTTTGCAAATTTGCCGTCATTGAAGAGAAACCAAGATGTAGATTTCATTGCAACTAATTAGAAATTCCTCTTTCAGGTATGTAATAAACGATCTTCGCACAAAATAATGTACGATACACGAGCGGTATGTTTGTTTTCATGTTCTCGGAAATTAAAAAAGCTCAACTACGTTTCGCTTTTTCAAACTTTTCCTCGAACATGAAAACTTCAACATACCGCTCTTGTAACGCATATTACTATTTCCGATTCGTGCGATTCGTCCGATACGATGTAGTGAACGCTTACCTTAAATGTCGCTCTTTTACGCAGAAAGCAAAAGATGAAATTTGTAACCGGAAAAGAAAAACGAAGAAATTTGGCACATTGGCGGGAAAAAAAATTCTCGCGCCGTCTGGCAACAATAAATCCAATGTGGGTACAACACACTCCTCTGTGTATATACACGGAAGAAGGAAAACATAATAATATTCTGTGTAGAGTAGGGTGCGAGTGGTAGCCAGGGAGATGAGGGAGGGGGGGGGACATTCCTGCATTGTATACGCCATTATTGCGTATTACATCAAGTTGACGGCGTCTGCGGATCTTTTGCTGTAATATAATCTACTCATGGCTAATGCAGTGGTTGGAACTGGCATTTCAGAAGCCGCTAGACGCCGTGGGATCAATATCAAAGTGGAGGTAATGACCTACACAAAATGAATGTTATTACAATCAGGATGGTGGGAGGCCTGCGTCGAAAAGGGTCGGTGGAAAAGAGTACGAGATTTACCTGCAAACCAGTCGACACAGGATCACATGAACGAATAGTTAATCCGAGATCGGGCTATGAAATTAACTTTCAGTGAAGATGAACTTAGACTTTTTATTGTATAAACATCAATACAATACAGTGTGTCCCAAATTGATGTATACACTCTATGAAATACTACTTCACAGCAAAGAAATGAAATAGAAATACGATTTTAGCGGTTTATGGAAAACAATTCTCAACGATGTAACTCTTCGTGCATATATGCCTATCTATGTTCTCCGTGTTGTTTATCTAGCCTTGTTTCAATCAGTCATTCAACACGGAATAATAGGATGGAGTGGAATGACAAAGACTATCCTAACTCCATTAATATTACTACAAAAACGTATCAAAATTTGTCTGCATAAAACACTTGATTATCCGACACAATTTATTTATTCTGAATTCCAAGTACTAAAAATTGAGCAAATATATAAACATAAATACTAATTTATTTTCACAAAAATCGAATGAATTTCATAACTGAAAAACATATACATAACACCAGAAGAAATATTCCAACTCTTTTGGCAGAACCTAAATGGCACACTACAGCTGGATTAAGACAGAGTAGGAATTATGGACCAAGACCATACAATTCAATATTGAAACTTAATCCAGACCTAAGCAATTTACACATTCTTAAGTTTAAAAATAAAGTGAAAATGTTTGTATGATATTTGATAAATTTTATTACTTTTTTTTTTTAAGTGTTACTAGCATTATATGGTACTAATTTTTATTGTATTTATCTGATGCATGTAACCTATAAGATAAAACATTGTAATAAATATAAATAGATTATTTTCTTAATTAATAACAGTGTAAATCTCCAATAAATGATTTCTTAGCATCGCCACAGATACACTTGATTGTACTTGTCACTATCTCTAGTAACTAGAGAGTTCTTGAAATTTATATTTTCCCCGCCATTCAAAAATATTTTGATATGATACCTCTTGCACAAAAGGGGAGATCTATAACTGAAACTTGATTAATATATTTCAGTACTATTTGTATTTATCCTGGTAATAATGGACAGTTTGACTCGTAGACATTTTGTTTTTGCAGCATTAACTTCCCATGATAGTACGAGAAGATTCGAAGAGAACGACACTTACGTAGACTTTCGGCTCCCCCCTACTACCATTAATGCACAACACAATGTCAATACGGCGGTTGCTGTCGTCTGCGATACAACGAACTTTTCTGTTGATATTCGAGTTCGTCATTTTTTCCGGTTATGATATGCTTATTTAAGTTGTGTTAACTCTCGCTAGTGGTTTTATATTTTATTTTATCCGTCTTAGTATTTATTTTATTATTGTAAATATTTTTGTTTTACTATTATTATTATTATTATTATTATTATTATTATTATTATTATTATTATTATTATTAATTATTTTGTATTACAATCTTTGTATCATCTCTGTCACGATTATTCTATTATTATTATTATTATTATTATTATTATTATTATTATTATTATTGTTACAATTACTTCTATCATCAACATTATTATTTGATCCCTGTAAAATTTATGTAGACTACTGGACTGTACCAGTGGAAGAAAGAGAAGTTCCACCGATAACGAGAGTGTTGATGTAGTCATGCAGGCTTTTGCACAATCCCCAAAGAAGTCAATACGGCAATCTTCTCGTGAGATTGGTATCAGCAAATCCAGTGTTCATCGAATTTTGTGAGCTCAAAAATGGAAGCTTTACATTATGAGACTTGTCCACGCACTAAATGAGGACGACCCAGAGATGGATAGGTCGAAGAAGAAGTTCTGCGGAGTTCCCGCCTCGATCACTGGATTTAACCCCTCCAGACTTCTAACTATGGGGAGCTCTAAAGGACACAGTGTACGCCACAAAATCACGAGAATTTACCATTCCTTAAGGAAGTTATTTCCGAAGACATTCTGAGCAAAAATTGTCATATAAAAACATTTGTCCTGATCTCAATATTTTCATAATTACACTAATTTGATGTTGTTTGTAAAATATCATTATTCTTCAGTGTTAAGGGTAAAAAATATTACAAATAAAGAATGAACTGTTCAGGAGTACCATTTCTTTAATTAGCTAGTATTCTGAAGCAAAAAATATGTTGCGAATTCCATAGTTGTTTCGTACAGATTTTTTTTTTCAATTTTTAACTACTAAATTATATTTTCTTACGCATTTATCACAACAATTGTTACAAATCACGCAACTCCTGTAAATTCTATAAGACTGTACATTAGCAAGCTTAATTAAACTGTAAAGAATCAAGTTCCTAAAGTCGCACGATTTGTAACGATGTTTGTGTTAAGTGCGTAAGCATGTTGTCAGTTTTAGTTAAAAATTGAAAAATAAAATATGTACAAAACAATTAACAATACATTTTTAGCTTCAGAACACTAGCTAATTAAAGAAATGACACTTCTGAACAGTTCATTCTTTATTTGTAGTATTTTTCTACCCTTAAAACTAAAGAAAAAAAAAGGTATTTTACTAACAATTTCAAATTAATGTAACTTTGAAAATATTGAGATTAGGACAAATGTTTATATGACTTTTTTGCTCAGAATGTCTTCGGAAATAAGCTCCGTAAGTGACGGTAGATCCTCGTGAATCACCCTGTATATACTTCGTTATTGTTGTTATTAAACCAAGTGGTATTCCTATTGTTCACCGACTTAACACACAGGTATAGATTGACAAATCGAACTGAAACTCTGACCGAGTTACTACGTGAGCGCTGGCTGTCTTGGGGAGGAGCAAGTGAGAAAGCATGGGGGGAAGGGGGAGAGCACTATGCACTATGTACTTGCAGGTCCACTCACAGTTTGTCAAACCTGCTAACAAAAGCATTAAAAGGTTGACTAGTTGCCTGCAATAATGGAACCTTCCTAGCCGACAGTCGAGGCAAAAATGAAGAATCCGTTATTGTGGTAATACTGGAGAGTGGTTCTTCTATTGGTCGCGATGCCCACACACACCCTCTCAGATATTTACGTGGTGATTGGTGACTGAATGACGAGGAGCGAGGGAGAGAGAAGAAAGAAAGAGAGAGATTCCAGAAGTTGGCGTGTTTTACGGGGTTTCACTTGAAGTTGTCAAACTATACACGAATAAACGGTTGTAGACACACAGTATTGGTGTATGAGGGAAGAGTACTTAGTTCACTGGAGCGTGAACTGTTGACTTGCAAGTTGTTCTCCCTACCAAGCAAGTATGATCGATGTACACCTAACTTGTATTAAAAATGAACAATCGCAGGACTCTAACCATAACACACATGAAGAAACATCTCATTGCACAACTTAACTGCTGGGCTTTTAATCTCGATGTTCCATATTTAGTCGTTCAATTAATGGTGAGTTCTGTCTTAATATAGGATGATAATAACGATGAAAATAAAGCCGCTAACAAACTGTTTTCTCTACACTGTCCACAATGAAAAGAGCTTCTTCTGCGTTATTTCTTCATCAATTGTCTCTGCATGAGAACTATAAACAAACAACAGAAGGTCTTTTAGGTGTTACTATCTTCACTTTAAAAGGGACTTGTTCTAGAAATAAAGATGTAGGCGGAAGGAAATTGAATTTCCTTGTCTTAAAAGAAATATTCCATTCCATTCAAAAGGATGGCGTTAAGAAAATTCAGCAGCGTATTCGGGAAATGAAATTGAATCCTATCGAACATGAAGGGGCACCGAGTTCCTTCTCACGTGACATCTTGCTTTGTTCTCCGCAAGAGACAAGCAGAAAAGAGTGGATTCTTGGCGGGGCGTCTAGCTCGTAAAAAAATCCCTCTCTCCGTTGCGTCACCTTCCAGCTTGATATAAGACATCCGCTATTACTAGCCGACTCCAATTTTAGGTATCTAACAATAAGTCTCACTTCACAATATTCTGAACTCAATGCGACCTTGATGGCCAAATAGTTTTCCGCTTTGCCAAAGCCTTTTCTTTTTCATTAACTTATCAGTTCAGACTTCTGATATAGATATTGTCTTTGAAAGACATACAAAGTCTTCACGTAATATTCAGTCACCAACAACTTATCGTAACTCAGTCAGTTGATCGAATTTTATTAAAGAAAACGTGGTTCGATCTCCAGCGATTCTACTAGATAGATAATTTCGTTTTTATTATTCACTATATCCATGGGTGGGGTCCACACATGTGGAGTAACTGTCAGCGCGTCTGGTTGCGAAACCAGGTGGCCCGGGTTCGAATCCCGGTCGGGGCAAGTTACCTGGTTGAGGTTTTTTCCGGGGTTTTCCCTCAACCCAATACGAGAAAATGCTGGGTAACTTTCGGTGCTGGACCCCGGACTCATTACACCGGCATTATCACCTTCATATCATTCAGACGCTAAATAACCTAGATGTTGATACAGCGTCGTAAAATAACCCAATAAAATAAATAAATCCATGGGTGGGCAACTCAACACAACCTCAGTACAGGTAGAACGGACTCTGTACTAACTGTAGTGTCTGTAAGCGGTTCTTGCAAGGCACAAGTTCGCTCGCGTGTGCAGTAGGTCAGGGCATAGTTGCGCCCCACGGTCAGATAAGATGCAGCAGATAAAAAAGGGTCCCCGTTTTGTGGGCATACTTGCGCCCCGTTCCCATCAGATAGGAGAAAGGGGCATGGCATAGATGCGCCCCGATGAAATAGGTAGAGAAAAAGACTCTACGGAAACTCGAGCCTCGTAATCAACAAAACTTCTTGATTTCTTATTCGATTTAATATTCATTATCGATACCGTTAAAATGAAAACCATGAAGTTGGCAGTATTTTATTAACTGTTTTTCTACTGTTTATGCAGTAGCCTACAGTTAAAATGAACACCATGAAGTTGGCAGTACCTTATTAACTGACATATTCAAATGAGTGAGCCGTTGGAATATGGGGTCTTAGCAGTCTTGACATTTTATTAGTGGTTTTCACACCGTCTGTGGCGTATAGTGAGGTTAATTTAAAATGAATGTTAAATTTGGTGAAAAGGGTAAAGAGTTAATAATTCACAATGGTTCTAAGTTCCAATTTTCGAAACTCTGTAGGCCTACTGTAGGGTTAAGATCTCGATGTACAAACAAAAAATGCAGTTCATTTATTGTGTGTGATCGATAAAAAAGTGTTATTTTAAATAGCAAAATTGATCATATGCTAGGCCTACCTGATTTCAATGCAGCTATCACTGTAATATTTTTAAGTAATTTATTTATTTTATGACAATCACTTTCGTGTGTACTATGCCCATCGGGGCGCAACTATGCCATGCCTAGGCCTCCCAATTGACCGCGGGGCGCAACTATGCCATACCGGTGCAGTAAGTGGCGGCTCGTTTTCAGCGAAAAACAATATAATCCTCCGATCATTTCCCTTTAGTGATGAGTCGAAAGAGAAGGGAGGTAAACCCTGCATGATGTTCTATTACACTTTCTTATGCATGACATTTTGTTACAAATAAACACAGTGAAGGTGGACGATCATTAAGTAGATTGGTCGGTCGGTGGATCAGTAAATCAACGTCAGACAAGCCAATCAGGTTAGTCAGTGGATGAAATTTAGTAATATCTGTTACATTTTACTTTCACTGCCATGTAATTTGATGGTGATTGTGGATGTTACCAATACTTTTGGGAAAAAAAATATTGTACTAAAAATTGCAATCGTAACTGAATTTATTTTAAGGCTGTGGATCTATGAAATTTCTAACTTCTACATTTTTACACCAATTAATCTGAAACGTTTACCACATATTTCTTACAGTGTGGACATGATATTTCAATTAGTTTACGTATAATTATTATTTTTAAATAGAGAGTTATAATTGTCCCAATTTTCAAAGTTTACATAATTTTTTTTAAATTTATATTAAATTTATTTTTGAGAGTTGTATGTAAAATATGACACATGCTTTTCATATTTTTCCAATTACTCTTTGAGAAAAAATATTTACGATTTTAGTTGTTAATTTTCCAATTTTTTTTTTTTTTTAAGTTATCACATGCTCAAAACATGGTGATCTGAATACTTTCAATAGCAGAAGAAAACACATATGTCAGTTTACTTAATATGTTTTTGTGGAGTTTTGCGAAAAATTTCATGAGATTCGAGAAAAACTGCATTCATTACAGCATTTTGAATGTTGCTAAATGCTGAATATTGGAAAATCGAAAAAAAAAAAAAAAAAACGAGTAACAAAGTACAGCATGTATATGATATATACTATCGATATCCTTCATCCCTATGAAGGTCTACCACACTCATTTTTCTCCTACATAACAGTGCGAAATATTAACTGAATGAAAAGTAAAATTAGTTAGAATGAAGAACAAAGTCTGTCAGAATGACAGCTGAATGTCAGTTTAATGGACTGCAGCTCCACGCAGGCGCGCCCTGAGAGGCTTTAAATTGTCATAGGGCCAAAATAAGCACAGATTTAGAAAACTAAAACATTACTCCAAGTTTTAGAATTAAAAACAAAATTTCCATTTTTAATGTCTTTTTTTTTTTTTTCGTAATTTTCACCATTCATTTATTTGCACCACTTCGCGTATCTATATATATAATCTGAACTGGTAATGGAAATTACGGGAAAACGGCTGAACGGATTTTAATAAATGGCCCCTCATTTTGAAGCTTGGAACCCAAAGTTTTTCGGAAAAATAGTACTTTTCAGTGAAATGTCAATTTTAATACATAATTTTCCTATTTTCCAAAATCCATCTGTCGTCAGTTTTGAGAATTAGCTAATTGCATTCAGGAGAAGCGAAGCGAGCATCAAGTCGGCCGTGTTGCATTTCAGAAAAAAACAAAACACACACTACAGTAAACAATATTACACGAAGGCCATGATCTGCAAGAATGCTGACATTTTTAGAGCTCAAATTAAATTGGTTATTAAAAACTTAACTTATTAAAAATAATTTACAGGTTCGATTCTGTGGTGTGTAATTTTCTGGGTACAGCTGTGTATTGGATATTAAAAACTACAAAACTTGAGGTGGTTTGATGACATTATTACTATTAGAAATGAAATATTACTTTAGTTAATGCCGTGATGTGACCGTTTTTCATTAATTATACATATTAATGCTATATTGATGATATGAAAGTGAAACGTTTTGGGGTTATTTAAGTAGATGTAGAGAATAACTTAAATTAGATTTTGATTTCTGTATTTTACTGAGTGGCTGCTATATAGCATATATAGTATATGTTTTTGAAAGCTATAAAACTTACGTAAGATAATAATAATATTAAAAATCAAATATTTTTATAGTTATTAATCAAGTGGGGTTGGGTCTTTTTCATATATTTAATGGTGGTGTGGTGTAGATATTTATATGCGTGGTTCTCTTCAGTATTGGCTCGAGAGAGAGTATCTTTCATTATTATGGAAGCAAATAACTTTCAGAATGTCTGGTATTCTTCATTGAAAATAAATCTGAAAAATGTTTATTTGAACGTCTAATGAACTTAGTTTGCAGCATTTGCTGCACAAGCCACTAGTTAATAATAAAATTTATTGCATACGTACTTGAATCATATTAAATAGCACAGAAAGAAAAATGATTTGTTACTGTGCCATTCGATTCAAAGGAACTGTTTAGTGTGTCAAATCAACTCAGTGAGCCGTGTTTCTCACTCCATTCTCGTAACTCGGAGGAGGTCGGCACTTGAATTTCACGTCCCACCTCTGCCAGCTTGGATTCCTCCAGGGACCCCGCGCACAACTTTTGTTCCCAGTGCCATTACAACAACATAAAACTTCCAATTGCATGGATTCATGCCTTCGTGCATTGCGTCGTAGAAATTGATTTCCTGAACAAAAAGAGGAAATATCCCATCAAATAAGTACTTTCACTGCGGGACCCTAGCAAAGCTTCAAGCCTTCGGATTTTCAAGTAAGGGGATCAGAGTTCGAACGTGGTCAGATTCTGTGAATTGGGTGGTAGAAGACAAGTGTTTGTGGAATAAACTGTCTAAAACTCTGATTCTTTTGTCAGTATAAGCCTGCCATTGGTTAATATTCGCTATATTACCTTTTAATGTTTTAAAAGACTCTATGTACACTTCAATGAGGCAAACAGTATTCAAGGTTACCTTTGCAGAGAATCAGTATTTTTATTTATTTATTTTATTGCTAGTATGTTTGAAATGAATACAAGTTAATACAATAAAAGATAAACTAGCCCACTCCTGAATGAGTAAGACTCGTGCTCAGGAAGGGATTCTAATACAGACAAAAATAAAATTAAAATTGAGAGTGAATATAGATTAAATAGTGTTTAATATATTTAAACTCAAACTATAAATCCAATATAAATTTTTATTTTTTTTTAATTAATTTGGAGAGGATTCGTTGTTAAAATAATATTAGAACAAAATTTGTTTAATAATCTGGGACCTTGACTCACCCTATGATAAAAAGCTGCATTGGTTTTACATTTAGGTTCAAACAAACGCAGAGAATTCGTATTTTAGTTCTCTATTTATGTATATACCTTTCAAAGATATTAGGATTTCTGTGAAAATATTTTAATAAAATAAAATAATAAATTTGTTTAATGTCGAAAACTTTGAAATGTTGAAACACCAATTCAGTTCAGTAATCTTTCTGCTTTTTGAACAAATTTTTAATACTTTTTCTGTAATAAAATTACCGGATATAGGTTGGATTTATAAGTTCCACCCCAACCTATAATACCATACATAAATATAGATTGAAATAACGCTAAATAAATTATACGTAAACAGTTAATTGACAAAATATTTCTTAGAATAACAAAGTAATAATATTATAATGTTTTACGTAATTTATTACAAATATAATGAATATGATTATTCCACTTTAAATGATTATCAATAATTATACCCGAGTATTTAACCTCCTTAACTTCATTAATAACTAAACAATTGCAATTTATATCGGAACAATAAAAATTATGCATTTTAATTTGTAGAGTAGATGAAATTGGTTGATAACTAAGCCCGATGGAATGACTAGCGGTGAATGGAAGGAGGCTATCAAGATGACTGCCAACGTAAGCGCCGTAAGAGCCATACCCGGTAGTCTCAGGACAACCACTGCAGGCGACGCCTCAGTGAGATAGAAACCCTTGGACATGTGCTGGGAGTCTGCCCTTATGGCGAAACATTACGTATACATAGGCACCATGCAATTAGAACTAAATTGGCCGATGCCCTTAGAAAACTAAAATACACCGTCTATGAAGAAGTCCACGGAACTGCCGACAATGGCAGTAACAGACGAATTGACATAATCGCCATTAGCGAATCCCTGTCTCAGGGTAAGATAATCAACCCCACCATCAGGTTTGAAACGTATAGAGGACAGCCTGAAGACGTACATGAGGAGAAACGAGCAATCTACGTTCCAACCATCCCGTATTATAAAGATATTATAAAGATAAATACCAACTTCACGATATCAGTGTTACGGGATTGATGTTTGGAGCAAGAGGAACGATACCTAACTTCACTTCTCAATTCTGTAAGACCCTAGGACTGCACAAATCGTTACTGAATGAACTGGCCCTCCTCATAATTAGAGAATCAGTCAAACTTTTACGAAACCACCTATATGGACTCTAATTCAGTGTACTGAAAAAACTAACACAACATTGTCTTTTTTTCTTTCTCTTATTAGCTTTCATTGCTTCTTTACTTGTAACTTTTTTATTCTGTAAATTGCCATTCTTTGTTTGTTTGTTTGTTTGTGTACTTGTTTACTTTTTTCCTTACTCTGTTATCTTTCATTATTTATATTGTTTTGTATGCTTTGTCTAATGGGAGCCTCTAATTTGAGGAAGCACAATAAAATAAAAAAGAAAGAAAAAAGAAAATGGTATAGCTATTGTTTTATCTTTATTAATACTGAAAGGGAATTTAAATCGAACCATTTTTCGATTAATTTTAAGCCGCAATTTGCATTATAATAATACCATTATGGATTAAGTTATTCATACATACTGCCTGTACCCGAAAGGAAGACTTCCTGGTATTGATTTCTGTTAGAGGCTATGTCGACCCGGACCACAGTGGAGCCTTAAGAAATGGGTCGATTGAAAAAATTCTAGACCCCCCGAGGAATTGAATCTGCGACCTCGAGTAATGTAGTGTAGTGCCTTAACGACTATGCTATCACGTAGGTCACACTAAGATGAAAAAATAAAAATATAGCCTCACTCAGAACCCAACCCTGGTTCATTCGAGCACCAACCTGATAGAGTTCTCCTCATTTCGCCTCTAAATATAGGCTAGTTGCATATATCACTTATGTGAACTGTCGCAGTGTATTCCTCAACTACTGAGCTTTCGCAAGCCGTGTGGTTTGGGTAAGGATTTCGAACGTCAGGATTGATATTCCAACTCGCAAATTCTCGCCTCAGAGAACTGATCCGGGTTCCCTGTGTGTACATGAATACATAAACAAGATCCCAACTTTCTTCGCACCAGTCTCCGAGTTACAAAGACGAGACATCAGTATTCATTCCAGCTGAGCGAACTCCATTTATCAATGCAGACATTACTTATTCATTGCTGTGAGCCAATATTACATCTCCACATGTAAGAGAGACAAGACGTACTCGTTAATAAAACAAATCAACAGAATTCGCCTGCAATTGTTTTTATAATACAATATGAAGCACTCGAATGAATATTGCAACTATGGTGCCTATGTAGCTCTGAATAAGAATCCGTCACTATGCAGCAGACAGAACTTAAATAAAGATCCGTTGCTAGCCAACTTTTACAGCAACGCAATGTCATGTACCAGTACATGACATTTAGTGTAACTTTGTTATCTGTGATTGAAAAATACTGCTTGATGTGTTACAGTACTTAACATAAAACAATCAGTTTCAAAGGTACGAGAAGTTGTTGCTAGGTTACGATATCGCTTGCTGATAAATTCACTTGAATTCTCTAGGTAAAATCTGACAGATAACTTATAGGCGTAACTGTATAGACCTGCTCTCAATAACGGGCTGAGAAAGCTTCAAAGTAGGGCGGGTTGGGTAATTTGGGTTTAAAAACAGCCCTTCTTACGTTTGGAGACCCATAGCCTGTTACAATGATGAAATTTTCCAGCCAGTATTTTTAATATGTTAGCACTAAGACCTTTTACAATGAATCTAACTGAATTTTTGAAGTAT
The DNA here is from genome assembly GCF_040183065.1 of Periplaneta americana. Lineage (NCBI taxonomy): Eukaryota > Metazoa > Arthropoda > Insecta > Blattodea > Blattidae > Periplaneta > Periplaneta americana. The sequence continues at coordinate 31,407,917 of NC_091127.1, read as the reverse complement.
TTTAGCATCTTCTTATCAACAGTAATCTCACTAGAGGTTTTGATTTATCTAGAGAAAATCAAAACTCGAGTGGGATTTAATTGACTATTACACGAATAGAAGAAAGTATATAAAGATTAGAAGTAACAAAGTACTCCAGTACAATAAAATATTAATTGGCTTACGAAAATACAACTGTCTTCAAATGTATCAACTATCGAACCTGACGATATCATATCCAGGCCTTGTACACTGGTTTCTGACAAATAAGTATTATTATTATTATTATTATTATTATTATTATTATTATTATTATTATTATTATTGTACCATCTCAACATTACGCTAGATGGCAGTAGTGTTTTATGATTATGTTTTCTTGTTACCGGTATCAGTTTGCCAACTATGGAATCATCATTGAACTCTGTGGACTGTTACTAGTCAAGAAGGCATTGTTGATTCAGTTTCATTTTTATTAAAACATTTTCATTTCACTTCAATCATTCGGATCCGAGTAATCAACGTCATTTGACAGATGATTTTCAATAAATCTTAGTATTAAACAATCTCTGATACGTGACTATCCATAATATCATATAGCAGAAGCTATAACATAACCTAAATAATATACACAAGTGTTAGAAAAGTTTTAATTAACGACGATGACATAAAAAATAAACATAAATAATTTTAAAAGCAATAATTATTGAATGTACAATTTTCAAATTTGAATGTGGTTGGTGGTTCAATTGATGTTATATTGGACGTGTGCGTAATAGAATTGGAACTCGTTGATTTCGGCCTACATGGTGTATTCAACTTATTCAGGATTTCCGAATGGTGCTCTTCATTTATTTGTAAATAGGTTTTCAGAAGATGCATAGGTATGATCAGTGATTTTTATTAATTCTTGTTCTTGAATGCCAATGCAAGTCATATTTTAAACTGCTGTGCATCGACTGGACCAGCGTCCAGACCAGCGCAGTTTCAAATGTTGGCAAACAAAGAAACAAATGCTAGGGACGTGATAAAATTGTGCGATAAGCAGCCATGATTGGTTGAAATACGTCCTTTCGTACCGTTTTATTGGTCAAAAATAGTACGACGTAGTAAGAGTGTAATAGTCATAATAATAACCCTAAGCTTAACTATATTCAATTTACCATACTAATAGGGAAATTTGGGTATAATGTGTAATATTGAAGTAAAGCATGCTTTAAAGACCTTATAAGATCAAATAATTCCAACCATTGGTTAGCGTATGTATCCTATTTCGTTTTTATTATAACTATGAACAAATTATGATAAAAACATAAAGTGGAACATTGTGGAAATACAGATTTAAAATATTCTTAAGTGTCTAGTATAATTTAAAATTAGTTTCATCCCCTTTTCTTGAACATATTTGATATTTGACTGATTAGAAAACTCCTGCAGGCCCACCTCAGCGTTTTGCTGCGATTTGAGATGCATTAATATGCTATGTAAAATGTTTCACAAAAATTGTATCACTGTAAGTGACTTTTGCGCTCTAGATACCGAAGCAGAGTACCTTACGTGAATTTTGCGCTCTAGATACCGAAGCAGAATACCTTACGTGACTTTTGCGCTCTAGGTACCGAAGCAGAGTACCTTACGTGAATTTTGCGCTCTAGGCACCGAAACAGAGTACCTTACGTGACTTTTGCGCTCTAGGTAACGGAGCAGAGTACGTTACGTGACTTTTGCGCTCTAGGTACCGAGGCAGAGTACGTTACGTGACTTTTGAGCTCTAGGTAACGGAGCAGAGTACGTTACGTGACTTTTGCGCTCTAGGTAACGGAGCAGAGTACGTTACGTGACTTTTGCGCTCTAGGTAACGGAGCAGAGTACGTTACGTGACATTTGAGCTCTAGATACCGAGGCAGAGTACGTTACATGACTTTTGTGCTCTAGGTACCGAAGCAGAGTACCTTACGTGACTTTTGCGCTCTAGGTACCGAAGCAGAGTACCTTACGTGACTTTTGCGCTCTAGGTACCAAAGCAGAGTACCTTACGTGACTTTTGCGCTCTAGGTACCGAAGCAGAGTACCTTACGTGACTTTTGCGCTCTAGGTACCAAAGCAGAGTACCTTACGTGACTTTTGCGCTCTAGGTACCGAAGCAGAGTATCTTACGTGACTTTTGCGCTCTAGGTACCGAAGCAGAGTACCTTACGTGACTTTTGCGCTCTAGGTACCGAAGCATAGTTCCTCACGTGACTTTTGCGCTCTACATACCGAAGCAGAGTACCTTACGTGACTTTCGCGCTCAAGGTACCGAATCAGAGTACCTTACGTGACTTTTGCGCTCTACATACCGAAGCAGAGTACCTTACGTGACTTTCGCGCTCAAAGGTACCGAAGCAGAGTACCTCACGTGACTTTTGCGCTCTACATACCGAAGCAGAGTACCTTACGTGACTTTCGCGCTCAAGGTACCGAAGCAGAGTACCTCACGTGACTTTTGCGCTCTACATACCGAAGCAGAGTACCTTACGTGACTTTCGCGCTCAAGGTACCGAAGCAGAGTACCTCACGTGAATTTTGCGCTCTAGGCACCGAAACAGAGTACCTTACGTGACTTTTTCGCTCTAGGTAACGGAGCAGAGTACGTTACGTAACTTTTGCGCTCTAGGTACGGAGGCAGAGTACGTTACGTAATTTTTGCGCTCTAGGTACCGAAGCAGAGTATCTTACGTGACTTTTGCGCTCTAGGTACCGAAGCAGAGTACCTCACGTGATTTTGCGCTCTAGGTACCGAAGCAGAGTACCTCACGTGACTTTTGCGCTCTAGGTACCGAAGCAGAGAACCTTACGTGACTTTTGCGCTCTAGGTACGGAAGCAGAGTACCTTACGCGACTTTTGCGCTCTAGATACCGAAGCAGAGAACCTTACGTGACTTTTGCGCTCTAGGTACCGAAGCAGAGTACCTCACGTGATTTTGCGCTCTAGGTACCGAAGCAGAGTACCTCACGTGACTTTTGCGCTCTAGGTACCGAAGCAGAGAACCTTACGTGACTTTTGCGCTCTAGGTACCGAAGCAGAATACCTTACGTGACTTTTGCGCTCTAGGTACCGAAGCAGAGAACCTTACGTGACTTTTGCGCTCTAGGTACCGAAGCATAGTACCTTACGTGACTTTTGCGCTCTAGGTACCGAAGCATAGTACCTTACGTGACTATTGCGCTCTAGGTACCGAAGCAGAGAACCTTACGTGACTTTTGCGCTCTAGGTACCGAAGCAGAGTACCTTACGTGACTTTTGCGCTCTAGGTACCGAAGCAGAGAACCTTACGTGACTTTTGCGCTCTAGGTACGGAAGCAGAGTACCTTACGCGACTTTTGCGCTCTAGGTACCGAAGCAGAGTATCTTACGTGACTTTTGCGCTCTAGATACCGAAGCAGAGTACCTCACGTGATTTTGCGCTCTAGGTACCGAAGCAGAGTACCTCACGTGACTTTTGCGCTCTAGGTACCGAAGCAGAGAACCTTACGTGACTTTTGCGCTCTAGGTACCGAAGCAGAATACCTTACGTGACTTTTGCGCTCTAGGTACCGAAGCAGAGAACCTTACGTGACTTTTGCGCTCTAGGTACCGAAGCATAGTACCTTACGTGACTTTTGCGCTCTAGGTACCGAAGCATAGTACCTTACGTGACTATTGCGCTCTAGGTACCGAAGCAGAGAACCTTACGTGACTTTTGCGCTCTAGGTACCGAAGCAGAGTACCTTACGTGACTTTTGCGCTCTAGGTACCGAAACAGAGCACCTTACGTGACTTTTTCGCTCTAGGTAACGGAGCAGAGTACGTTACGTGACTTTTGCGCTCTAGGTACGGAGGCAGAGTACGTTACGTAACTTTTGTGCTCTAGGTACCGAGGCAGAGTACGTTACGTAACTTTTGTGCTATAGGTGATAAAGCAGAGTACTTTACACAAGTTTTGAGTTACGTCTAAACGAAAATGTACAAATTAATCTTACGGAAACGTAAATTTCAAAGGAATAAGTATTCCTCTGAAAAAAATATGGATTGATGAACCAGGCTATCGTACGTTTCAGTTTTATCTCAAAGGAAAAAATAGGACTAAATCAAACACGAACAAGATAGGGAAGTAGATACTGCGCATCGGGGAGCAGAAATAAAGGGGTGGGTGTTCCTGATGGCAATCCCAGCAGGTTGGAGACATATCACCTCGCGATACGCGTCGACATTGTTGCTGGCTATCACTGTTTTGAGGATGTAAGAGCTTACGCAATGCGGCCAGACACGGAGTTTGGGGAAGTGGGGTGGAAGGGGCACGCGCCCAGGGCGCAAGACTGAGAGGGGCACTCCAACGAGGTCGAACTTTATGCAGCTAACCACCTGATCTCATTCCATGACAACAATCAGCACTCACATCTGTGTTTTATTCACCTACCGTTTCGAAGAAAGAAATACTATCTGCAGTACACACCATTGTGAGCGCCAGATCTAGAAAAATTTGTGACAGAATAAAGCTGCGGTGAAAGGTTCCTTTGACAGTCAAGTTCTTTATCGTCCTAAAATCGAATCTTACCAGAACTACAAAACAACTGTCAGTTGACAATACAATTTCTCTCTTCTAGCAGGATATATCAAATTTGTGGTCAGCAAAGCGACTTCAATGCCGTTTCCTTAGACCGCTTCAGTATTCTCCAAGTTGTCACCATATCAAATTCAGCCACATTTCTTTCAGTACATTTCACCACGGTTCGGATTTCAGAATACTTCAGTTGTCTTCAAATTTCGTATTAGTATCAGAATACTTTTCAACATATGAATCAGAATCCGATTCTTCGGCCAATCATTGTAAAATTTATGGTGAGTTAAGAAACCACAAGCAGATTTTCTACGTATTGTAGCTTCATCCATGTGTATCTCTCCAGACTAAGAAATGATTCTTTTAATTTCATATATATTAACAAAGCAAACCTAAGTTCGATCCTTTGGAAGATTAACTGAGATTTTCCGGTTAGCAAAGGAACTATAAGGGACCAGAACTCAAAACTTCAAATGAAGTTACAACTCCGTCACTTCCACAGACATAGGTCTAAGCCCCGGATAGGGTCATAAAAGAACATCGATACGTAATATGATAGAAGGATGGCGAAAAGATGGAAGTATCCAAACAATTGTTTGAATACTATCCTCGTTAGTCAAATTCTGACTCAATACCATCTTTGAGTACAGAAGCATATTCCAATAGTCATCGTCCACCAAGACCAACAATATTATAACGAAATTTGTCCTAACAGAGTTTTTATCTCATCTAAAATTAATTAAAATCTGCCACAATATATATTCACTCTAGCCTGCCACAACACACAAAATTTGTGCATTGCTTGCACACAAAAACCTACTCTAAAATCGCCACTCTTCATCGAAGCCGTCACAACATCGGTACACCTGAAACCTGTTACAATACCAGTACACCAAAACCTGACATTGTCTCTCTTCATTGTAACTGTTACAATATCCGTACACCAAAATCTGTTCTAACATCGTCTGTCTCGTAAAATTCTGTCACCATACCAGCATGCCAAAACCTGCCTTAGCATCGCCTCTTTTTATTACAAAGGAAGTGGCCACCCTACATCATTATATCCTATCCTAGTTGCCTCATAAGTGGTGTCTTGTTGGTATCAGTTGTGAGGTTCAGACCTATCTTCGGAGAGTTGACTTAACAATACTACATATCTGTCATATACTGCCCCGTTTACCAAAATCTGTCCTATATCGTTTCTTCCTTTATTAAAATACAGTATTTTTCCATTAGTTTCCGTTCCGTACAGCAAATCCTTAGCAAAACCTATTATGTTCCAAAACAGTAAATCTTCATGAAACCTGTTTTATTTTCATCTATGTATGGCGACCAAAATCTGTCATATTTATTCACCATAACCGGTATCAAAACTGAATATATGAATCATACCCGTCTCAAAACAGTATTTTACCGCTGAAACATTTAAAACTAACTCATGTCCATTAAACTCTTTTTAATATGTCCGTAAAAAAGAAAATTGCCTAAAACCCTTCACTGTACTTCGATAGGTCATTTTTCACCAAAGAATTTCTCTAAAACAGTAATTTTTTCAACAATACATTGCCCCAAAAATCTACTTTTCCCACCAAAATCTGCTTCAAAACAGTCTTAAAAAGATACATGTAAGTGGATATTAAAAAAAAATGGTATTAAAAATTACGCAGAGTTTTCTGAAACCATTGATATACTATTTACCTATATACTTTATTTATTTGTTCTACTATTTAAATGGATATGTTCTAATACAGTATAATACAGGTCAGCTAAGATATTACCCTTTTACATTAAATTAAATTTTCAAAAAATTACAGTTTTTCCAGACATACTACTTCATAACTCCACAACCATTAAAGATAGAATGCTGAAATTTTGCATACTGATTTCACATCCATTTATGCAAAACGTAGATTACAATATTGCCCATATCATTGAAAAAAAAATACATCACAAAACATTATGTAAATTTTAATATACTTTATATAGGACACACAAAAAATTAATCGTATTAAAATTAACAACTCTACACGTCTGAGAGTAGTTCACTTTTTAGAAGTAAGTGATTATTATGCGCAGTAAAAATTAAAGATGTCAGAGAAACATAACAATGTTATGATTACTAAGTGACATAACTGCATTTTTTTCATGCTCTGATAAAACTGGCTATAAAAATTATTAGTAGAAACTTTTTTAAATATTTTATCACTTGTTTAAGTTCTGATAAGTCTTGTTATGGTACATTGTAATTTTTGTCTACTAGTGAGTTCATTTTCTTCTAAAATTTTAGAAATTTAGAGCATTATCTGATATTATTTGTGGTCGTTCACGTACATAAAACCTTAATCTGTGAAATTCTGCCGAAATACCATATTTGTCGACTACAGATTGCACTTATACGCTGGGGTTTGAACTCTGGTCTCGACCATAGAAAGCCGACCCTGTAACCGCTTAGTGAACGGTGTGTCTGTGACTAATTTATGCGTAATTAATTCATAACTCCATAACGGAACAGTATTGGATAAGCGTGCCGAGTTAATATGCTCCCGCTTGCTCGATTCCCGTGTTAAAGACAGTTGGCGGTCCGCCAGCAATGAACGCTACTGGATGAAAGTTCACATAAAAATTCGTCCTAATTCGCAAGATTTTCACTTGTTCAGCAAATCTGTTTCTCGAGGTAATTTTGTTGTTGCTATAGAGTCAATTAATCACAAGTGCAAGATGGCGCAGGACAGTGATATTAAGGGGGCCGTGAATCAGGGCAGCCAACTGCACCGGGCAGCCGTTGTACAAAGTCTATTCCCCAATTTTACACGTTTCACGGGAGACAGAGAGAGCAAGGGTGGTAGGTAGTAGCTAGTTCCTATCAACACCAGAATGGTCTTAATGCACGGATAGGGGTACACGCCAAAGATATTTACTTCCTTTATTGCCAAGAAGCACGTCAATGCGGATTTCATATCACTTATTTTGGCGATATTTAGCTAATGTCTTCCGTGCAGCGGCTGGCCTACAACTTCCGTGGAATTACTTAAAAAGCAGAACTAACCAGGCACTGAGACGAGGCCTCCAGACGAGATCTCCATCTAAAACTCGATTCTTCTCGTTGCCCTATTCCATTAACATAATCAACTTCCTCACGGTCTTACTTTTATTATAGTCTTTTCTCCTTCATTCTTATCTATCATCACTTCCTAACATACATTTCCCTTTGTCGTCTACAATAATCATTTCTTATTTTTCTATTCTCCCCTTTATCCTTATCTACTTATCTATCACAGTTTGTAAACTCTTAAGGTGCATCTACACGGTTCAAGTTTTCTTTCAACTTTACGCATTCACGCAATGCATACAAGATAAGTACATAATATTAATTAATATACTAGTACAGGGACATCATTTTATTTTTACTTCAATTTTTATTGTACCTGAGTTTTTGAATGTACTTCACTCCCACCCCTTCTACTAATGAAGTTCAACCGTCCTGCACACAGATCCAAGACCGCATATACAGTCATAGTAGCCTTACGTTCATAGTAAACACTACGTTCCAAAAATATGTTCGCGTTTTCCAGTGACGAAAGGGCTTTCAATATTGAATCATTTTCCCACAGGTACTATCGTCCATTTACCTACGTTGTATCCCGGTTTCCCCCACCTGCTTTTATTCGCTAGCCAGTGGCTGGGCTGTCTTAGCTCTTTTCTGAGAACATTAATTTCTGTTAGGAATTGGACATCTACGTAATATTACACGACTGTTTAAACCAACTTAAATAAAAGACCTAGTTAAGTAATTAACTGTCACGTGATTTCCTCCCTTTCTACCACCCTAAGACATAACCACTTGGACGGACAGTAGATAGCATGTGTGAGTAATTTTATCTTTTCGGGTCGGGCAGAAGTGAAGATTGAATTTACAGTTCCTAAGGTACCCTTTTATAGAGCAGGTACATAATTATTTCAAAAGGAGTTACTAGTACGAAGAACGAAACTAATAATTGGGATTAGGTACAATAGTCTATAGTGCGATAATAAGCCTGTATCGAAATGAACGGCCACCAGTTTGAAAAATGTGTTTAAATATCCATGTTATGATTATTTTTCAATTTAACTTCATTCTCTATAGTCTACGCTAATGTGCTGTAGACAGTATGATATACACTGCATAATGAATACGTCCACATGGATAGCTCAGTTCGTGAGTAAAAACACTCATTGTTAATACTGTAGGCCTACTGTATTTTGATTAAATAAAAACCTAATGTAAATTATCAAACTCAAAATAGCGATATTTCCTAGTTTACGTAAATGGATGAACCACTTTTCTTCCCTCCTAAACCTAGCAAACTGATTTGTTTGTATATTACGCCAGTATCATCGAACTCCAGTCGTGGAAGGGAGTAGCAAATGGTGTTAATCCAATGGTATAGTCAGGTTAATATTAAAAATGTTAGTAAAAATAAAATGATGTCCCTGTATTTACTTACTTACTGGCTTTTAAGGAACCCGAGGCTCATTGCCGCACTCACATAAGCCCGTCATTGGTCCCTATCCTGAGCAAGATTAATCCAGTCTCTATCATCACATCCTACCTCCCTCAAATCCATTTTAATATTATCTTCCCATCTACGTCTCGGCCTGTCTAAAGGTCTTTCTCATTCCGGCCTCCCAACTAACACTCTATATGCATTTCTAGATTCGCCCATACGTGCTACACGTCCTGCCCATCTCAAACGTCTGAATTTAATGTTCCTAATTATGTCAGGTCAAAAATACAATGCGTGCAGTTCTGTGTTGTGTAACTTTCTCCATTCTCCTGTAACTTCATCCCTCTTAGCCCCAGATATTTTCCTAAGCACCTTATTCTCAAACACCCTTAACCTATGTTCCTCTCTCAAAGTGAGAGTCCAAGTTTCACAATCATAAAGAACAAACGGTAATATAACTGTTTTATAAATTCTAACTTTCAGATTTTTTGACAGCAGACTGGATGATAAAAGCTTCTCAACAGAATAATAACAGGCATTTCCCATATTTATTCTGTGTTTAATTTCCTCCCGAGTATCATTTATATTATTTTGTTACTTGTGCTCCAAGATATTTGAACTTCTCCACCTCTTCAAAAAATAAATTTCCAATTTTTATATTTCCATTTCGTACAATACTTTCGTCACGAGACATAATCATATACTTTGTGTTTTCGGGATTTACTTCCAAACCTATCCCAATTAATATATTAGTAGAGTCAGAAAGTACCGGAACTTCGGATGGCAATGCCATGCTCTATAGGCAACTTCTCAGTCTTGTCCGTGTGGTATGTGACCTACTCTCCAGGCGTATAGACTCAGTGCGAACATGTGTAGATACTTTGTTGCAGATAGTATATAAGCATTTACACAACACTGCCTTCAAAGTACGATCCCTGGGCAGTAACACACTTCTGCTAGCGTCGAAACATTCCTGCGGCCCTCTTTGATCACTTCCCGCAGAGTTGAAGTTATTTGTAAAATACCATTATTCTTGAGTTTTAAGGATAAAAGAATATTATAGATAAAGATTGAACTATTAGGAGCATCATTTCTTTAATTAGCTAATATTCTGAAGCTAAAAATGCGTTGTGAATTCCACAGTTCCTTCGTACAGAATTCTTTCAATTTTTAACTACAAAATTATATTTTCTTAGGCATTTATCACAACAATAATTGTTACAAATCACGCCACTCTTGTAAATTCTTTAATATTGTGCATTAGGATGCATAATTGAACTGTAAAGAATCGAGTTTCCAAAGTCGTATTATATGTAACAACTTTTGTGGTAAGTGCGTAAGAATGATGTGATTTTTAGTTAAAAATTTAAAAACAAAATCTGTACAAAGCAATCAACAACACATTTCTAGCTTCAGAACATCAGCTAATTAATAAGACTTCTGAATAGTTCATTCATTCTCTATTTGTAATATACATATTTTTACCCTTAAAACTAAAGAAGGAAGGTATTTTACTAACAACTTCAAATTAGTCTTCTTCTTTCTTCTAAAATTAGGATTAAATCCTGCTCAATCCACTATCCTTCCATCTTCTTTTTGGACGGCCCAAGCTTCTCGTCCCAGTTGTGAGTTGTCTCTTGTGATTTTTAGAAGCTTTCCATCTTCCATTCGGTTAATATGGTCATTCCAGTCTTGTCTACGTCGAATTACCCACCGGCCGATCTGTTGGATGTTACAAGTTACACGAATTACCTGACTTCGTTCCCGACGAATAATGTTTTACCAGTTATTCTTCTCAACACCTTCATTTCTTTTGTCTCGAACAGTTCTGTTCTTTTAGTGTCAGGTCGTGATTCACAAGCATATGTTAAAATTGGCCTTATAACTGGCTTATATACTATACATTTTACCTCTTGACGTAGATATTTATTATTCCATACATTAGGCTATTTATTATTTAGTGCCCCTGATATTCTTAAAGCTTTATTTGTTTGTTCTTTCACTTCCTTGTATAAATCTCTATATGAGGTGATTCATGTGCCCAGGTAAGTAAATGAATTGACTTGTTCAATTATTTTATTTTCTATTTCTAATTTATGTCTTACTGGAAGTTTGCTAACTGTAAGGCATTTTGTTTTCTTTACAGAGTTCATATTATATAATTTTGCTGCCTTAAAGAAGGTAAATAAGAGTCTTCGAAGGTCATCTTCGTTTTCAGCAATCAGAACTGTATCATCGGCGTAACTTACTTACTTACTTACTTACTGGCTTTTAAGGAACCCGGAGGTTCATTGCCGCCCTCACATACAGTAAGCCCGCCATTGGTCCCTATCCTGAGCAAGTTTAATCCAGTCTCTATCATCATATCCCACCTCCCTCAAATCTATTTCAATATTATCCTCCCATTTACGTCTCGGCCTCCCCAAAGGTCTTTTTCCCCCCGGCCTCCCAACTAGCACTCTATATGCATTTCTGGATTCGCCCATACGTGCTACATGCCCTGCCCATCTCAAACGTCTGGACTTAATGTTCCTAATTATGTCAGGTTAAGAATACAATGCGTGCAGTTCTGTGTTGTGTACCTTTCTCCATTCTCCTGTAACTTCATCCTTCTTAGCCCCAAATATTTTCCTAAGCATCTTATTCTCAAACACCCTTAACCTATGTTCCTCTATCAAAGTGAGAGTCCAAGTTTCACAACCATACAGAAGAACCGGTAATACAACTGTCTTATAAATTCTAACTTTCAGATTTTTTGACAGCAGATTGGATGATAAAAAGTTCTCAACCGAAAAATAACAGGCATTTCTCATATTTATTCTGTGTTTAATTTCCTCCCGAGTATCAGTTATATTTGTTACTGTTGTCATCAGCGTAACACACAACTGAAATATTTGATTTGCCCAATTCTGATAAATAACCGCAAACAGTTAGGTTAGCACCCTGCTGAAGGCGTTTTTAATTCCTGCTCAAAGTAACACCAAGAAAAGCCGGACGTATTCAATTTAATGTAACTCTGAAAATATTGAGATTAGGACAAATGTTTATATGACATTTTTTGTCAGAATGTCTTCGGAAATAAGCTCCGTAAGTGACGGTAAATCCTCGTGAATCACCCTGTATATCGAAAGACGAAGGACTAACATACGTATGGAAGTACTGAGACTACAACTGCATTATATGCCACAAATCTTACATAATCGTCATTGCACCGTTCCTCAATAATTCACAATCATCCTTCTTACCGATAAAGAAAAAGAAGGGAACTATTCTATGATACCAACTTATCAGGAGATAGAATTCCTGACATATTGCGGTCAAAATTTCACGGGAAAGAAATCCAACCGTTTACCACGTTACAGTCGGCAACGTCGCGTCACTGAGAAGTACGGCAAAATGATGAGATTCGAGACATGAGTTTACTATCGGACACGCACGTGAGGCTGTGAAACTTTGCAGACGTGGTTCGAAGTTCAGATCTGTC